>NC_053024.1:268173046-268410230 GCF_003073215.2 Triticum urartu | reverse complement strand
ATACCAAGTACCCATCACAAACTCTTCTCCCTCGCATTACCTTATTTTCCATTTGCCTCTCGTTTTCTGCTCCCCCAATTCACATTTGCCGTTTTATTCGCCCCTTTTCCGTTCGCCTCTTTTCGCTCGCTTCTCATGTGATTGTGTGTTGGATTGATTGTCTGTCATGATGGCTCAAGATAATACTAAAGTATGTGACTTTTCCAATACCAACAACAATGATTTTATTAGAACTCCGATTCCTCCTATTACCGATGCTAAATCTTGTGAAATTAATGCTACTTTGTTGAATCTTGTCATGAAAGATCAATTCTCTGGCCTTCCTAGTGAAGATGCCGCTACCCATCTGAACAACTTTGTTGATTTGTGTGATATGCAAAAGAAGAAAATGTGGATAATGATATTGTTAAATGAAGCTATTTCCATTTTCTCTTAGAGATCGTGCTAAAACTTGTTTCTCTTCTTTGCCTAAAAATAGCATTGATTCATGGAATAAGTGTAAAGATGCTTTTATCTCTACGTATTTTCCTCCTGCTAAGATCATCTCTCTTAGAAATGATATTATGAATTTAAAGAAACTTGATCATGAGCCTGTTGCACAAGCTTGGGAGAGGATCAAATTAATGATACGTAATTGCCCTACACATGGTTTGAACTTATGGATGATTATACAACAAATTTATGCCGGATTGAATTTTGCTTCTAGAAATCTTTTAGATTCGGCCGCAGGAGGCACTTTTATAGAAATCACTTTAGGAGAAGCTACTAAACTCCTAGATAATATTATGGTTAATTATTCTCAACGGCACACCGAAAGATCCACTAGTAAAAAAAGTTCATGCGATTGAAGAGATTATGTTTTGAGTGGAAAGATGGATGAACTTATGATATTGTTTGCTAATAAGAGTGTTTCTTCTCATCCTAATGATATGCCTTTGTCCACATTGATTGATAATAATAATAATAATGAATCTATGGGTGTGAATTTTGTTGGTAGGAACAATTTTGGTAACAACGCGTATAGAGGAAATTTTAATTCTAGACCGTTTCCTAATAATTCCTCTAATAATTATGGTAATTCCTACAACTACTCTTATGTAAATTTTAATAATATGCCCTCTGATTTTGAGACTAGTGTTAAAGAATTTATGAATTCACAAAATAATTTCAATGCTTTGGTTGAGGAAAAATTTCTTAAGATTCATGAGTTGGCTAGGAACGTGGATAGAGTTTCTCTTGATGTTGATTCTTTGAAACTTAGATCTATTCCACCTAAGCATGATATCAATGAGTCTCTCAAGTCCATGAGAATTTCCATTGATGAATGCAAAGAAAGAACCACCAGGATGCGTGCTAAACAAGATTGCGTTGTGAAAGTGTGTTCTTCTAGTTTTCATGGTAATAATGATGAAGATCTAAAAGTGATTGATGTGTATCCTATTAAATCTTTGTTTTCCAATATGAATCTTGATAAATATGGACTTGAGATGAGTCAACTTTAGTTAAAAGGCATCCCAATGATTCAGAGTTTTTAGATCTTGATAATAAAAGTGGGATTGGAGAGGTCAAAACTTTACATAGCGATGAACCCACTATTTTGGATTTCAAGGAATTTAATTATGATAATTGATCTTTGATAGATTGTATTTCCTTGTTGCAATCCGTGTTAAATTCTCCTCATGCTTATGATCAAAATAAGGCTTTTACTAAACATATCATTGATGCTTTAATGCAATCTTATGAAGAAAAGCCTGAACTAGAAGTTTATATCCCTAGAAAACTTTATGATGAGTGGGAACCTACTATTAAAATTAAGATCAAAGATCATGAATGGTATGCTTTATGTGATTTGGGTGCTAGTGTTTCCACGATTCCAAAAAGTTTGTGTGATGTGTTAGGTCTCCGTGAATTTCATGATTGTTCTTTAAATTTGCACCTTGCGGATTCCACCATTAAGAAACCTACGGGAAGGATTAATTATGTTCTTATTGTTGCAAACAGGAATTATGTGCCCATAGATTTCATTGTTCTTGATATAGATTGCAATCTTACATGTCCTATTATTCTTGGTAGACCTTTCCTTAGAAAGATTGGTGCAATTATTGACATGAAAGAAGGAAATATTAGATTCCAATTTCCGTTAAGGAAAGGCATGGAACAATTTCCTAGAAAGAAAATTAAATTACCTTATGAATGTATTATGAGAGCCACTTATGGATTCCATAACAAAGATGACAATACCTAGATCTATTCTTGCTTTTATGCCTATCTAGGGGCATTAAACGATAGCGTTTGTTGGGAGGCAAACCATTTTTATTTTTGTTCCTGTTTATTAATAAATAAATCATCTATCCTCTGTTATGATTGTGTTTTTTATGTTTTAATTAGTGTTTGTGCCAAGTAAATCCTTTAGGATCCTCTTGGGTGATTGTTGTTTGATCTTGCTGATAAAAACAGAAAGTATGCGCTCACGAGAATAATTTCCATTTTTTAGAAGGGAGCAATAAAATACCAATTCCAACTACAGTAGGTCAATATACAAATTATTTAGGTCATCCTAATTGTTTAGAATTTTTGGAGTTGCCAAAGTATTCGAACTATCCAGATTGCTACAGACTGTTCTATTTTTGACAGATTCTGTTTTTCGTGTGTTGTTTGCTTATTTTGATGAATCTATGGCTACTATCGGGGGGTATGAACCATAGAGAAGTTGGAATACAGTATGTTTAACACCAATATAAATAAAGAATGAGTTCATTACAGTACCTCAAAGTGGTGGTTTGTTTTCTTATACTAACAGAGCTCATGAGATTTTCTGTTGAGTTTTGTGTTGTGAAGTTTTCAAGTTTTTGGGTAAAGATTTGATGGATTTTGGAACAAGGAGTGGCAAGAGCCTAAGATTTGGGATGACCAAAACCCCAAGGTAAAATTCAAGGACAACCAAAAGCCTAAGCTTGGGGATGCCCCGAAAGGCATCCCCTCTTTCGTCTTTATCTATCTGTAACTTTACTTGAGGCTATATTTTTATTCACCACATGATATGTGTTTTGCTTGGAGAATCTTGTATGATTTGAGTCTTTGATTTTTAGTTTACGACAATCATCCTTGCTGTACACACCTTTTGGGAGAGACACACATGAATCGGAATTTATTAGAATACTATATGTGCTCCACTTATATCTTTTGAGCTAGATAATTTTGCTCTAGTGCTTCACTTATATGTTTTTAGAGCATGGTGGTGGTTTTATTTTATAGAAATTATTGATCTCTCATGCTTCACTTATATTATTTTGAGAGTATTTTAGAAAAGCATGGTAATTTTCTTTGGTTATGAAATTAGTCCTAATATGATAGGCATCCAAGATGGGTATAATAAAAACTTTCATATGGAGTGCATTGAATACTATGAGAAGTTTGATACTTGATGATTGTTTTGAGATATGAAGATGGTGATATTAGAGTCATGCTAGTTGAGTATTTTTGAATTTGAGAAATACTTGTGTTGAGGTTTGCAAGTCTCGTAGCATGCACGTATGGTAACCGTTGTGTAACAAATTTGAAACATGAGGTGTTTCTTTGATTGTCCTCCTTATGAGTGGCGGTCGGGGACGAGAGATGGTCTTTTCCTACCAATCTATCCCCCTAGGAGCATGCACGTAGTGCTTGGTTTGGATGACTTTTTGCCATAAGTATGTGAGTTCTTTAGGACTAATGTTGAGTCCATGGATTATACGCACTCTCACCCTTCCATCATTGCTAGCCTCTTCGGTACCGTGCATTGACCTTTCTCACCTCGAGAGTTGGTGCAAACTTCGCCGGTACATCCAAAACCCGTGATATGATATGCTCTATCACACATAAGCCTCCTTTTATCTTCCTCAAAACAGCCACCATACCTACCTATTATGACATTTCCATAGCCATTCCGAGATATATTGCCATGCAACTTTCCACCATTCCATTTATTATGACACGCTTCATGATTGTCATATTGCCTTGCATGATCATGTAGTTGACATAGTATTTGTGGCAAAGCCACCGCTCATAATTTTTTACACATGTCACTCTTCAATCATTGCACATCCCGGTACACCGCCGGAGGCATTCATATAGAGTCATATTTTATTCTAGTATCGATTTATAATTTTTTAGTTGTAAATAAATAGAAGTGTGATGATCATCCTTATTATATCAATGTCCCATGTGAGGAAAAAAAGAAAAAAGAGAAAGGCCAAATAAAAAAAGAGAAGGCCCAGAAAAATGAGAGAAAAAGAGAGAAGGGACAATATTACTATCCTTTTTCCACACTTGTGCTTCAAAGTAGCACCATGACCTTCATGATAGAGAGTCTCTTATTTTGTCACTTTCATATACTAGTGGGAATTTTCATTATAGAAATTTTCTTGTATATTCCAACGATGGTCTTGCTCAAAATGCCCTAGGTCTTCGTGAGCAAGCAAGTTGGATGCACACCCACTTAGTTTCTTTTGTTGAGCTTTCATACATTTATAGCTCTAGTGCATTAGTTGCATGTCAATCCCTACTCCCCGCATTGACATCAATTGATGGGCATCTCCATAGCCGTTGATTAGCCACATCGATGTGAGACTTTCTCCTTTTTTGTCTTCTCCACACAACCTGCATCATCATATTCTGTTCCGCCTATAGTGCTATATCCATGGCTCATGCTTATGTATTGCGTGAAAGTTGAAAAAGTTTGAGAATACTAAAGTATGAAACAATTGCTTGGCTTGTCATCGGGGTTGTGCATGATGGGAGCATTTTGTGTGATGAAAATGAAGCATGGCCAAACTATATGATTTTGTAGGGATGAGCTTTCTTTGGCTATGTTATTTTGGGAAGACATAATTGCTTGGTTAGTATGCTTGAAGTATTATTATTTTTATGTCAATATTAAATTTTTGTCTTGAATCATTCGGATCTGAATATTCATGCCGCAATAAATAAAATTACATTGAAAATTATGTTAGGAAGCATTCCACATCAAAAATTCTGTTTTTATCATTTACCTACTCGAGGACGAGCAGGAATTAACCTTGGGGATGCTGATACGTCTCCAACGTATCTATAATTTTTTATTGTTCCATGCTATTATATTATCTGTTTTGGATGTTTAATGGGCTTTAATATGCTCTTTTATGTTATTTTTGGGACTAACCTATTAACCGGAGGCCCAGTGCCAGTTTATGTTTTTTTGCCTATTCCAGTGTTTCGCAGAAAATGAATATCAAACGGAATCCAAACAGAATGAAACCCGAGGATCTTTCTTGGAACAAATGCAATCCAGGAGACTTGGAGTGGAAGTCAGAGACGCAACGAGGCGGCCACGAGGCAGGAGGGCGCGCCCCCACCCTTGTGGGCCCCTCGTAGCTCCACCGACGTACTTCTTTCGCCTATATATATACTCTTTTACCCTAAAAACATCCAGGAGAGCCACAAAACCACTTTCCACCGCCGCAACCTTCTGTACCTGTGAGATCCCATCTGGGGCCTTTTCTGACGATCTGCTGGAGGGGGAATCGATCACAGAGGGCTTCTACATCAACACCATAGCCTCTCCGATGATCTGTGAGTAGTTTACCACAGACCTTTGGGTCCATAGTTATTAGCTAGATGCCTTCTTCTCTCTCTTTGATTTTCAATACAAAGTTCTCCTTGATGTTCTTGGAGATCTATTCGATGTAATATTCTTTTGTGGTGTGTTTGACGAGATTCGATGAATTGTGGATTTATGATCAAGTTTATCTATGAACAATATTTGGTTCTTCTCTGAATTCTTATATGCATGATTTGATATCTTTGAAAGTCTCTTCGAATTGTCAGTTTAGTTTGGCCTACTAGATTGATCTTTCTTGCAATGGGAGAAGTGCTTAGCTTTGGGTTCAATCTTGCGGTGTCCTTTCCCAATGACAGTAGGGGCAGCAAGGCACGTATTGTATTGTTGCCATCGAGGATAAAAAGATGGGGTTTATATCATATTGCTTGAGTTTATCCCTCTACATCATGTCATCTTGCCTAATGCGTTACTCTGTTCTTATGAACTTAATACACTAGATGTATGCTGGATAGCGGTCGATGTGTGGAGTAATAGTAGTAGATGCAGAATCATTTCGGTCTACTTGACACGGACGCGATGCTTATATTCATGATCATGCCTAGATATTCTCATAACTATGCGCTTTTCTATCAATTGCTCGGCAGTAATTTGTCATCCATCGTAATAAATGCTATCATAAGAGAAGCCACTAGTGAAACCTATGGCTCCCGGGTCTATTTTATATCATATAAGTTTCCGATCTACAATTCTAGTTTACTATTTATTTTATTTTGCAATCTTTACTTTCCAATCTATACAACAAAAATACTAAAAATATTTTATCAGATCTCACTTTTGTAAGTGACCATGAAGGGATTCACAACCCCTTTATGTGTTGGTTGCGAGGTTCTTGATTGTTTGTGCAGGTACTAGGTGACTTGCGTGTTATCTCCTACTGGATTGATACCTTGGTTCTAAAAAACTGAGGGAAATACTTACGCTACTTTGCTGCATCACCCTTTCCTCTTCAAGGGAAAAACAACGCATGCTCAAGAGGTAGCAGCCACCATCCAGGGTTAGGTTCTGTCATTCCAGAATAACCAATTATACATGTGTTCTCGGTTGGAATGCTGAACTGAACCACATAGTGTACTGACTAGCTGAAATTCTTGTGCATTCCACTAAATTTAAGCACCACTATTTGTAGAGATAACCAGACCACAATGCCTCTTGTCCACGCACCTGTCCCGAAAACCTCCATGCAGCCGTGCCAGCTAGTCCTCGATCCATGGATCAACTCATAGAAAATGCATTCCGGACTAGGATGCAGTTGTTTTTGCTCGTCCCTGCACTGCAATCAGGAGTAAAACGTACAAATCAGCTTCTTTTAGATTGTGTTGGTCATTCTACCTAGTTACTACCAATGTAGGAATACCTGGAACACTGGTGGTTAGAGGACGACAGCTAGGAATAGCCATCTCATTTTGTGCAGTTGTACTAAAACTGAGGTGTGTACTTTTGATTGCGCAGATAGAAACGATATGGAGACGGACATCTCTGTTTGTGCAAATACGAAATACGGTTATTTAAATAGTGACAGATATTTGCAGTGGCGTATGATTAACAACAGCATCTATTGTGTTATAATTGGCACTAGACTGACAGTATGAAGTGCCCTTAAGTAAGTAGCATCACATCACATCAACACTGCCACTAGATTAACATGCAGAACAATAGCATTAGTATTACTATCATGAGAGTAGCACATGGTCAGTAAATGTGTAATCAAATTTGTGCAGTTCCACTAGGATGAAGTAATGTTAGCGGTGTGAGATTTAAGTGTAACTGCAAAAACACAATTCATGGGAAACAAAGCAAGACAGAAGCACTTCATAAAATAGTGGTGGCATTGCTTCAATTTATCAATGGCACTAGACCATTACTTATAGTGACATTAGGTGTCATTGCTTAATGCTTCATGTGATTTTGCATTAATGGTAGCGATATGGGCATAGGGACAGCAGGGGCATAAAGTGGTGAGGCAGATGTGGTTGCCGAGAGCGGCAAACACACAGGCAGCATGTCTGCATTTGTCCCATTTTTATCTCCTCGGCGACATTTTCCTATGTGAGCACAGGAAATCTAAACCTACTCATTCTCATTTGCGTTGTCCCCCAACACCCCTCACTTTCTTTCCTTTTTCAACCAAGAGACAGGTCCACTTCCCCCCACCCTTCGCCATCCACCATGCTTTCTTCGCCTTTTCAACCAATAGACTGGTTGGGTAGCCAGTATCTACTACTTTCCCCCGTTTCCTCTTAGAACCAAGTCCTAGATTCATGCTACAGATTTCCCACTTTCTTCCCCGTTTGAACCAACTCTTAGATTCGACTGTATGAACTACTTTTACCTCTAATAATAGTAAAAGTCTACGTGGCTTTAGAACAGCCGACGGAAGTAGAAAAAGATCCACACGCAGCCACGTGGGGAGCTGGGGCAGTAGAGCAAGGTAGATTTCGAAGGAATATATACCTGAGGGTCGTCGGTATGTGGAAAAGATGGCGTCGGGAGGCCGCATCTTGGCCACAATTCCACAGGGAGGAAGAAGGGCTCGGAGGCCCTCCCGAGCCGGCGCTCTCTCGAAGAGAACGACACAGCCGCCGATCGGGACGCGCGGGTAGCCATTGCTCTCCTCCCTTGCCGCCGACGATAGCGTGAACAATGCACCTACACCCCTGCCCCGGTCGAGGTGGTCCAGACAGATTTGTGACCAGCCGTGAGCAAAGAGAGAGAGTTTGGCCACCTATGTCTTGCTTAGATCTGGAGAGCATGAGAGAGTGAAAGAGAGGAACCCTAGCAAAGCACGCACTAAGGCTCCCTCTTATATATATAGTGGAGTGATTTTGTTGTACCAGCTTCAACAAAATACGCTCCTACGCGTACCCGCGAGTGGGTGTGAGAGAACTAGTACGTGCGTGCACCGCTTCTCTTCGTGAGAGTACAATATACTATGCCCAAAGAACGTTTGCCACAAGAGTAATAGTATAAGTGTGTGACGTGTGAGCTAAAATAAAAGGTGCGCGACGTCTTTTGTCTTTTAGAAGTTCTGAGGGTAGGGTGTGAAGAGGAAATATGTGTGTGACGTCTACCTGCAGATAGACAATGGGTGCGAGAGGACTCGGGAGAGTAGTGACTCGTGAGGGTGCGTGTGTGCGTAAGAGAGAGGGTCACGTATCAATGCAATGCATGTGTCCGTAAATTATTATCCAACAAACATTCGCCATAAGCCGTTCCCTGACGAACGCTGTAAGAACCATTAGATCAGCACCCGATAGTGTCAGTTTTGCCATGTCATTTAACAGGGCAGCCACTCCTCCTACACACAAATCTTCCACGTGAGTGTTAGCAATATGCTCCTCCCTTCGTTCCAAAATTCAATGCATATAGCTTTATTCAAAATTCGAACCTCGCAAACTTTTACCGAGTTTTCATGTACCAAAATGCACATATAGAATACCCAGTATATATCATTTCATTCATCTTCGAGAGGTAACTATAAACATGTGGGAGGAGTCTACAAAGAAAGACCGTCGTATCACCTGTAGCAATTCCAACCATCCTTTGGTGTGGAGGAATATCATAGGAACTCTATATGATATGATTTTTGTAGGATTTTTTCCTTTAGAGCCAATTGGTTCATAGGAATAGATTCATATACTCCACATTTCAAAGGAAATAAACATGATATCATTTTTATAGCTTTAGAGCCACTTGGTTCATATGAATGGATTCCTATACTCCCATAATTTCAAAGGAAAATAAACATTAGCGTATATTCAATAGAAAAGTTCCTATGATGTGAACCAAATGACATCTCTTTTCTAATCCCTCCTCATAGGAATTGAGATACATGTCATCTCCAGATTCAATAGAAAAGTTCCTATGGTGTGAACCAAATGACATCTCTTTTCCAATCCCTACTCATGGGAATTGAGATACATGTCATCTCTTTCCCTACAACTTCCATGTAGACATCTTCTATTCCTAAATAGCTAGTACAACCCACTAGTAGCTTTTTTCCTAGACATGCAACTATGGCACAAGAACACGTCTTGCAGGCAAGTCATAAATCACATTGTTTTTTCTACTCTATGCATGCAAGCACCACATCATCAATTCGTGCATGTTACTCATAAGTTATTTCTTGCATTAAATTTTGCATTGACAATGTATGTGCTGGTCACGTGGACACATATGTAGTTCACATTCACATTTTTGTTAGAAATACCATTCTTTTAACTGCAATTCATTTTTTCTCTTTGTACTCCCTCCGTCTAGGTGTGTAAGTCATCTTTCAAAAACCAAATAATCACAAAACACTTTGGCATGGTACATTAACTCCCTCCTCATGGGCTGTGCATGCTTTCCCAAAACACAAGCACTTCTCCTTTGTTCTTGAATCTTCCGTATCATAATTGCCCAAACTTTTTTATAAATGAATTGCGATTATTTGTTTTTTACTTTATGCTTTACAATGCACAATCCCATGAATCTTAACGTTTTTTTATAAAACTAATTGATTTTGAATGAGATTAACTATAAGAACTAAATGAACATTTACATCATGCATATATGACTCAAAGCTTTACATGCTATAGTGTGTATTTATTCATAATTCGGTTTCCAAATCTCATGCCTTCAATGCATGTGTACCTTACTAGTTTTGAGTAGAGTAGCCAATTTCACGCGACCACGGGTATATCAAAATGCAGGGCCCATGCATCATTGCCTTTCGGTCGAACCTACGTCCACAATTTTTTGTACATATATCTCCACTGGTCCCCAAACCCAAAATACTGCCTCGTTCCCGGAAAACCAAGTGGCCCACACATATTAAGGCATTGACTTGAACTCAATCCCTCTCCCTTTTACTACGACGTGGCCCAGCATGCCGTAGTACTTGTACAAACCCTACCGCCACACGCATCATCGATTTTCTTCAAGAGGACGAGGGAGAAGCGGATTTGTAGTGGAGGTGCTTCTAAAAAAATGGATTTTTAGTGGAGGCCCCTACCCTAGGATGCCCTAGGTAGCTGCCGCACGCATCATTGGTTTTCTCTTTTCTTTATGCTCTTGCGCCCTAGAGTGAAATGATGGTTGCTTCGTTTGTCCAGCTTAATGCGGGAAAGGTGGGGCTTTGTAATTTGACCCCTCATCGCTCATTTACTACTACTGCGGTGCTACGACCGGGGTGCCTCCACGTCCAACCGCTGCTCCGAACTGTAATTTGGTGTATCACATGTGGAACAAGATGGTGGATGAGCCACATGTCGGCCAAAGGGGTCCTGTTAAGTGTGTCACCATTTCGTGTGTGGACTGACCCTGCTTGAGTTGCTACGCCAACACTACAGGAGCAGCCTACCACTTGGTTTTGCTCCTTGGTGAATCCCGACTATACTAAATATGAGTTACTATGTCACAAAAAGTATATCATTTGATCTAAAAAGATACGTACTGTACTACCCTCTCCGTCTCTGTTTATAGGGCACGCACGTAGTTCTTGATCATCCATTTGACTAACTAAATATGAGTTACTATGTCACAAAAAGTATATCATTTGATTCTTAAGCGGATGTAGTTTCTAAACATATACTGTTCATCACATATATAGCCAGTTAAATTCTCAACCTAGAACGACATGCATGCCCTGTAAAACGATACAGAGGAAGTATTAAAAATGAGGTGATTTTACCGAGTGATGGGCGGGAGCATGGCCTGTCATGCGGTCCCATGTGTCATGATCTACCAAGGCGATGCGCGTGTCCCTCTTGAGGCAGAACAATGGGAGAAGCAATACTACATGGTTTTCTTAAAGGAGATGATGGCGAAGCGAAGTGTGAAATAATGGTTGCTTCGTCCGTCTAGGAAGGTGCGGCATTGTGATTTGATGTCTCATTCCTCATTACTACTACTAGGGTGGTACGACTGGGGTGCGACCCCCCAGCTGTTCTGCATTCTTTTTTGGTGCATGACACATCGACCCGGTTGCTATATGTCCCACATGTCGGCGAGAGGAAGTACATAATTCATGAAAGCGACTGTCGACGGAGGAGTACAAGACACATCTTGGTTTTTGCTGCTTCGCGCGATCCATCGATACAAACCTGGACTCAAAAAAGGCGAGGGCGGGTCTTTTCCTGCGCGGCAGGTAGGGGAGTTTGGCATAGTCTGTTCGAGGCAACGAGGCAAGAAGTGAAACAAGAAAATAAAGGTTGAGCGACTTAGTTTTGGGAAAATCCGATTTTACGGAGTAGGTACCCACTATGGAGGTAGTATACTACTTACTACTCCCTCCGTTCCGGTTTATAGAGCTCATCTAAAAAAATCATTTTTCCGTTTTATAAGTCTCAATTCTACTACTAGTAGTAGTACCATCACATGTTGGACTTCAAGGTGCGTTAAATCACTTGATGCAAGCATTGAAAACTCACCAATGCATGTAGAAGTTCATGGAAATTTAGTGGTCATGCATGCATTCGTTCTAATTAATGCCTCGGTAAACATAACTTCTTGACAAAAATGAGCGTACATTACTTGTGCAAACTACGAAATTAATTCCACCACTCACCGTCTAGCTTGGTTGGAGAGATTTTGAAATTGAGCCATAAACTAGAAAGGAGGGAGTAGTAACATAGCCTAGGGTAGCTTGCTGCACCACAGACTCTAAGGAAATTGTTGTAGTAGTACTACTCCTATATTCTACTCTAAGGAAATTGAGCCATAAACTGGAAAGGAGGGAGTACTACTAAAAGACATATATTCCAAACAATATGATAATCTCTCTAACTAAGGTAGGGATGAGGAGTAAAAGAAGGGAGTAGTAAAATTTTCTCCTCATCCTGCGAGCCACCACACGCTTGGGCGAGGGAGCGGGCGTAGGGCGTAGTACTACTACCTCCGTCCTGGTTTAGGCCTCCTTTGGTTTGTAGGAATCTCATAGGATTTTTATAGGATAGGATTTGCATAGGAAAATTTCTATCCTATGCATCAAATGACATATCTTTCTCTATAGGAATTGAGATACATGTCATCTCACTACCTATGATTTTTCTATTCCTATAACATTTCTATCCTGTGAACTAAAGGAGGCCTTATAGGTCACCTTTGTAGTTCGTGCCAAATTTTGACCAAATATTTAGCTAACAAAATGTTAATGCATGTCAACAAAAATTATATCATTGGATTCGTATTTCAACATAGTTTTCAATGATATAATTTTTGGTAACATTCTCGAACGTTTTCTTAGTTCAATCTATAGGCAAAATTTGACACAATATGCAATGGGGACAATAAACCAGGACGGAGGTAGTTTCTAGTAAGCAAGCTTCACCTCGTCCTGCGAGCCACCGTGCCCATGGGCGAGGGAGACGACATAGTAAGCAAGCTTCTCATCATTTTGCTAGTTGATGGGACACATCAAAAGGAATACGTACAGAGCATCTTGAGTGTATAGAACCTTGCCTCTAGGGTAGGCCCCACATGACGCATCAAGTCGCAGTTTGTTTGTTCACCCGTGGTATACGATCCTCCATCAAGTAGACAACCAGTACATGTCTCAAATTACCACGTGGGCTGCCTTTTCGTATAGAAATGAGCTCCACCGTGTACCCGCGCGGGTGTTGTTGGGAAAGAGACGTGAGTACGTGTGCCGTGCGTGCACCTCTTCTCTTCGTGCATGTTCCCCACCCGCATATTACGCCATCCAACCATAGCCGCACACATTCTGACAGAAACTCAACCAACCGGGCGAAATTCATGAAAACACGATGATATTTCTCGTAAACAATGATGAAATTCATATAAAATACAGGATTTTCATACAAACATGACGGATTTCATTACATTCAAATCAACTAAGCGGTGCTAGTTCTAGACAGCACATGTATATAATACATGGCCTTAATGGTCGCCCACCGATCCATTTGTGTTCCTCATGTCCGGCAGCACGATCACCGGACTGTCGGGAGCCCCGGAGGTATATGCTTCAGCGCAAAGGATGGCTCGCTTCCCCGCTGTCGAACTGATATGGTTGGCTGATGCCCAAGATGATGGTGGAAGGGGGCTTCTCCGCTTCCATGGATCCCATGCGGGGTCGACGAAGGTCCTCACAACAAAAGGATCCGGCAAGACACCTGCTGTGTACACCGGCGTCGCCTCTGCGGTGGCCTTCATGGGACCCAAGCGGCGGCAGCCTCCCATGTTCTACTTCTCCAAGATGATGGCGGCGGACGCGGAGGCGCTGGCCATCGACTCGTCACTCTCCGCGCACCCAGCTTCTGTCTCTGCTTGCATGGCGCAACCGTTGGCATGGGAGTCTCGGCCAAAGAAATGGGAGTGTTGCCGCAGACATGGGAGGCGCGGTACGAGGCGGCGGCATGGACGGCAGCGATGACGCCCGTGCGCTGCTCCTCGTCGAGCTGGCCTGGAGCAGTGAGTTGCTGAATCGCGCGCTGGCTTGGGGCGGCAACTGCCTCCGTCGGGCGAGGGGAGGGAGGTGGATCAGCGAGCCGCATAGCTCATATCCGGCGGGCTCGGCGGGCCACCCAGCCGTCTTGGATGCGGTATAACTACTCTACGTAAGCCATTGTAAGAGTGGACAAAATGGTGAAGGAGGAGATAGGGGAGCGGCAGAGGGGTGCGATTCTTGGCCGGCGTTTGGCCTCATTTAAATAGGAGATTAAATAGATGGCAGATGGGAGGAGCTCGGCCGGCGTTGCATTTAATGCTGGCCCGGTCATGAACGAACGTGTGTCCAGAGTGGGTTTCTCGGCTTCCACATGGGTTTCATGGAGGCGTTTGAATGCAGCAAGGAGGCGTGTTTAGCCGGGCGTGCATCGAGTGGCGCCCTCGACTCTGACGTATGACACCACGCCGTTCTTCCACTGACGTGTGGGCTCATTGGGTAGATGGCCTGGATGTTAGTGACCCAACACAGGCAGTGCACGACAGAGGAACTTTTGGTGGGCCAGGGCGGTCAAAAGCGGGCATTTCATAAACCGGTGATTGTTCATTGAGTGTGACGTCATCTGTTTCATCTAGATAAGCCTACTATATAATGTAAGAGAATTTTAAAATTTTCATATATACGATGATAGCCCATTCGATACATTGTGATTCATAAAGACCGCTGCAAACATCAATGTTCTGCTTATAACAGATAAGATTGATTAAACCTTGCAAAAAAGATAAGATTGATTAATACCCGTAACAATCCATGTCCTTAACAAAGGGTGCATGCACTTATAGGTTGAGCGTGTGTATTGCGGCGTGTGTGGCGTGCACGCATGCGTGTGAGTGTTGCGGGCATGCATGTGTCCGTTTCAGTGTTGCATGCATGTGTGCGTACGTGCGTGTGTTTGTGAGTGCATGTGTACGTGTCAGTGTTGCATGCCTGCATGCATGCATGTGTTCTTGCGAGTGTTGTGTGCGTGCATGTGTACGTGCGGGATGAGGCTACACGGCAGTCGACTGAATTTTTCATCTCTGGTCAGTAGATTTTCCAGCCGTTGGATACGAAATCAAGGGCCTACAGTTTATCTTCAACCTCCACCCCCTAAGCCGCCAGCCACTGCCGGCCCGCGCGGCCACGCTGCCCCGCCTGCCTCGAAAGCACTCCCCATCGCCGGTCCACCGCCGCCCCGGCCATCCCTCTAGCCCCCCCCCCGTGCCGAGTTTTTTCTCTGGCGATGCCCACGCCACCGCCCAATCACCGCGCTCCCCCACCGTCGGAAACTGCCAACCAGAGGTCTCACGACTTCGAATCCCCATCGACCAATAATTTATTACCATTTTTGTCCTTCATATACGCGCTGATGGGTGGGCCCTATGGTAATGTGCGCTGCTGAATGTGGACCGTTTGACTGGTTAATTGATCATGTCATCAACAAATTATGGAGTTGTATGGTGAGCTAGTGACCGTATGATCACCCTAAAATGTATTTTATTAACACAGTACAGATTCAAACTACCATTTCTTTCTTTCATATACGCGCTGACAGGTGGGCCCCATGGTTGTGTGCCCTGATGGTGCAACACTAGTTGCACCACGTGGGACGTTTGACTGCTCAATTGATTGTGTCATCAACAAAATACAGAGTTGTATGGGTGAGCCAGTGACCGTATAATCACGACATGTATTTTTTAACATGGTACAGACGCAAACACTCATATATATGCGCAAGAACTCACCTCTATAAGCGCACACACGCAGACCCTACCCCTATGAGCACCTTTGAGAGATTGAGCCAGCATATGATCTTGATATTTTATGACATCACCATAGGTGCCTCGTAGTCGAGTGGAACGTCTCCTCCCACTGAACGCACATTGCCGTAAAAATACTGGAATTAACCCAGGATAAATGCGAGTACCAGGACTTTAACCCTGGTGGGCTCGAGAAACCACTGTCCTCCTAACCATCCAACCACAGGTTGGTTAGCACCATAAAATGTATGTGATCACCGTGATGAGCTTATTCTGAAGTCCAGTGACCATATCATTCTTTCGCTTCAAATACAATGACTGTAAGTGTTGTCAACAAAATACAGAGCACACATTAAATACAATGTCCGTCAGTGTCATCAACAAAATACGGAGACATATCGTGAGCAAGATACCGTATGATCACCACAAGAATATATACGGTGACCAGAATGAGCATATTCTGAAGTCCACCGACCGTATAGTGCATTTTCTTGAAATACAGTGACTGTCACGCATGAATGTGTCATGGGCATGCATACTTTCAGAGGGTCAAGAGATAGTTTGTGTGCGTACGTGAAAGTGGTGTAGAAAGAGGGGGTGTCCGGTGGAGACAAGGAGAGATATGCTCTTCGTTTCTCTTTCCCATGATTAATATTTTAGGAGAAAATATAAACATTCACAACGCAGAACAAATATTTTTGGATACACCATGCAATTAACTTTCATATATAACACTGTACTATTGTATATGGTTATTTTCTTAGTGGCCGATTGCGTGTGTGGTGTGGTGGGCACATCATTTATAGTTGGGGTGGGCACATCATTTCTAGTTGTGGTGGGTCAAGATGAGGACTCATGGGTCAGTTCCATCATGCACCACATAGGTTGGACCGAGACACATTATACGAAGACCCATGCGGAGGACTCGGCGTACAACACGAAGCTACCAGAGTCGTGGAGGACTCTATCCCCACTGGTGATAAGCTGACTATATATGATTTGTAACCCAAGGCCCCGAGTATGTTATAGAAGCCTGGGGGCTAGTTCGTCGATAGTATACACACACGCACAATGCCTGGTATTCACGTGTACTTTGTACACACCCCTATCACTAATATACAGTACCAAGAGTAGGCTTTTCCTCAACTGCAATCCAAACATGGGTAAAACTTTGCCTCGTATTACCATCCAGCCTAACAGTCAGGGATATCCTACCGAATGATCTGATGGAATCATATCTACCAACTACTAAGAGAGAGGTGTGTCTGTGGGGGGGAATGTCTGCGAGAGAGGCCTAAAGATAATGTGCGTGCGGGAGACATGTAGGCACATATATGTGCGTATAGAGGGCTAGTAGAGACCGTGCATGTGTATAGATGCATGTGAGAGAAATAGTGTTTTCCAACTGAGATTAGTGAAAAGATTGGTACATAGTAGTCAGAAAGAGAGAGAGAGAGAGATACAGAGAGAGTGTGTGCGTGGGACACCCTGACACCCCGGGAGACATTGTGAGCATGTGTGGAAGAGAAATGCCAATGTATATAAAGTGTGTGCACTTATGCGTTAGATAGAGAGATATATAGCACGTTTGTGAGAACGGGCCGAGGCATAGTGCATCTACATGTAAAAGGCGGTTCTACGCATTAAATTAAAATATAAATGGCATTATTTTTTTGATGAGATCATGAATTTTGCAATTTGCATATGAACGAAAATCGGTCTATCAGACACCCATGCTCTATTGAATTCTAACATGTGCATGTGTTTATTTCATATTATCGATCTATAGAGTGAGAGCGGTTTGAAATACATGCAATGCATTGCTTTTGCAATTCATATATAGACATTAATTAGTGCACTCCATGTTGTTAGTATGAAGCACTTTATACATTTGTCACTTACATCGACACATCCCAAATTGCTAGCTACGAAATAGAATACATGTTGAATTCAACATAAAGGGGGTTTCGAAGATTCGAATTCATAGGAAGTGCATTCATCTATTTGAACCCGAGATAATGGCATTTGTAAATCAGATCTAAAAGGGGGGCATAAATCTTTGTTGTGCGTTTGAACATGCTATATATTCATACGCATGTCTAACTATTTTTTTGCAACCAAGGAGATTATATCTGGAACCAAGCATGAACTGAGGTAAGTTGCATATTTTTTAATTTATACTCGTGTACAATGTATATTCAAATGTACCCCCTCCATTACAAAATAATTGTAGTTTTAGGATTTTCAAGAGTAAAGATTGTGAAGTTTGACAAGTCCTGAAAGTTCAATTCAAGAGAACTGAAAACGTTAATGCTTCTACTCCCAAATATTGAACGAAGCGCCAAATAAGCCTCTGGTCACCCGAAACCATGCGAGACTAATGTTTGGTGGTAGGAAATTACTATCCTAACTCTGGCACATGTAGCCTATTGGCATGATGTCCAAACGTCTAAACCGGGGTAGGTTTGTAACTTCACCAAGACGCCAGTATCAACCGCCTCCGAGAAGCATTCATACGCCGTGGGTGCCTAAACACCCATGCGCTTGGCCGAAATCTATCCCGCCCACCAATTGGGACACCTGAGATTACTGTCCTACCCCAACTTGCAATATGTCCAAAAATTTAGATGGGGGCAATGTTTGGAACTTTCCCCAAATTTCAAACAAGCGCGTCGCAAACCGAATTGTTCACCCTTAGTTCCCCCTCCCTCTGTTTCCCCATTCATACTCCATGGGCGCCAAAATGCCCTCTCCACCAGCCGCGAAACCCCAGCCTCCTCCGTCCTCCACCCCATCACACCCAATCGACCGCCGCCGTCCTCCATCATGCTGGAGCCGGTACCTCGACGTCGTCATCCAATGCAACCACAACCGCAACACCCTCAAGGAGTTAGCAGCTGAAGCCGAGGCAGAGCTGCCTCCACGACGCCGACGCCGACGTGCGCCGTACCAAAACCACTTCGACCACGCCGTCATGTGCCTCACCGCTGCCGCTCCACTGTCGCAACCGTCCACCGCACCGGAGCTGTTCCCGCTACAGCGTCATTCGCCGCCTCAGATCTAGTTCCCCGCCGCCGACAGACGGCCACCGCACCACACTCAACAACTTGGACATGGGTTCATCCAAGGTTCCACCATCCTCCACAACTTCTCGTTTCTAGCAAACCACAAGAAGTTTGTTAGAAAAATAGAAGGAGGAAACAACACTCCCAGCAGAAAGAGGTACTCCTCTTCCCTTATTGTTGCAAATCTTACGTCTCTGCTTACACCGTATTTATCCCATGAAAGAAACTAGTTGAGCGCTTCGTACTGCATCTTCTTCGTGATACTAAATGCACAAGGTTTCCTCCCATTTACTACTTCACCTTTGCTAGAGGTCAGTAGCCCACCTGGATTTCAATTCAGGGTCAGTCGAATCACAATTAAAGGAAGCAGCACCCGCTTAGGTGCACGGAGCACCTAGTCCGCCTGTTCACCGGGGAAGCGGCACATCGCTGTCTATCATAGGGGTGTGGGGGGTAGGAGCTGCTTGCGCCCGATCTGGAGGTTGGCGGGGCTTGAAGGGATGGCCGGGGGCGGTGCCAAGCACGGTGGTGGGGTGAGGTCAAGGGGAGGGCGGAGGCAGAGAACTGGGTCGGTGGTCGCTGGCGTTCTGAGGAAGATCATAACACTAACTGGCTGGAGGTAGATGAAGGCGATCTGCCCGTTCTTTTTACATCGGACGGTGCAGAAAAAATGGACTGACCTATTTTTTCAGTCGATTGTTATTTTCATAGGACCACACCTTGTAGTGTGCTGGAGGAGCATCTGCATTTCCCAGCCATCCCTGTGCTCATATTTCAAAATCCTAGAATCTAGTAATTTCGTGTGCCATGCATGTTGTATAGCTATCATATGTCTCCCATCATTTATTTCTCACCGACCTGCTATCTGCTACCTTTACACTATATTACTTGTGCACACACTTCACCCATACTCGCACTATTGTTTGTTTATGCATGGGTATTTCAGACTCTGACACAGTGTTGATGAATACAAAAAAGAAAAGACAGAAGTTGCTCTAGTGTAATTCGAAGATAAGCACTAAGCGTCTCAACGCTCTAAAGGGTGTAGTGCCAGCAGATGGAGATAGTAAACGTAGCTCTGCAGTTGATGATCTCAATTGCCACACACAACCATCCCAGGTGCTTGCTTTAACTTCGCGCTGTCAAATGTGGTTGCATGTTGCATATGGTATCTAGCTTGTATTGCTTCCAATTTGGTTAAATTGCATCATCTTACACATTATACCTTTGATAATGACATGCCTTCCTGTTTTTGATACATACTACATATGTCTATTAACCATGTTCTTACATCAAACTAAAGCTCTTTTGTATCCCTCATCAATCACTTATGACGAGACAGTCACCCGAGTGGGTTACTGTGAGACACGCTACTCGTTTAAAGAGTGCAGTGTCATCCTCCCCACATGATTCTCAAGAAACAACAAGGCTAAATGAAGATAGTCAACGTAGCTTTCTAGTTGATGACCGCAATTCCCTCACACCACCATCACATGTGCTTGCTCTTACTTGGCAGTGTGATATGTGGTTGCATGTTGCATATGGTGTCTACCTTGTAATGCTTCTGATTAGGGTAAATTGCTTCTGCTTAGTTAACACATTATACCTGTGAATATGACATGCGTTCCTGTTTTTGGTACATATTACGTCTTTCTATTAACCATGTTCTTAATCAAACTACTTTTCTTCTATATCCCTCATCAATCACTTTTGACGAGACACCTTCAAGTTGACAGGGTAATATTGGTTCCATCTTGCATATCATTTCAAACATGTATTGCCTCTAATTTGTTGAAGTGCCACTTATAATGAGACAAATCTAACTTGGTAGAGTGCTTTTGGTTGGATCTTTCATATGGTGTCTAGATTGCATTGCTTCCAATTTGTTGAAATGCCTTCTGCTTAGCGTTTTTCGTACATATTCCATCCTCCTACAATGTGGTTTCCATACATAAAAGTTGTGTTCGTCAGTATCATGCATCAACAAATTTGGAAGTGCAAATTTCATTCCTTTTTCTTATGTGTTTACCTGACAAGGCAAAATCTAAAAGGATGAAGGCACGGAATGATGGTGGTCCTCTAGAGAAACAGGAACAAATGATCTTTGCAGATTCTCCTGCTACTCCTAATGCAGTGCAAGTTCCAAATCTCATCTCCCCTACTCCACAACCCCAGGTAATTGCTCTAACATGGCAGTGTGATATCTGGTTGCATGTTGCATATGGTGCCTAGCTTGTATTTCTCCTAATTTGTTAAATTGCATCTCCTTAGCTTACACATTATACATGTGAATATGACACGCCTTCCTGTTTTTGGTACATACTACATCTGCCTATCACACCATGTTCTTACATCAAACTACTGTTCTTGTGTATCCTGCATCTATCGCTTATGATGAGACAGTCACGCCCGTGGTTACTATGAGACGCGCTACTCTTATAAAGAGTGCAGTTTCATCCTCTCCATATGATTCTCAAGAAACAGCAAGCCTAAATGAAGATATTGAACGTAGCTCTGTACTTGAAGACCACACTTCCCCTACACCACCATCGCAGGTGCTTTCTCTAACTTTACAGTGTGATATGTGGTTGCATGTTGCATACGGTGTCTAGCTTGTAATGCTTCTAATTAGGGTAAATTGCATCTGCTTAGTTTAGACATTATACCAGTGAATATGACATGCCTTCCTATTTTTGGTACACACTACATCTATGTGTTAACCATGTTCTTACATGAAACTACCTCTCTTCTGTATCCTGCATCAATCACTTACGATGAGACACCTTTATTCATTGCATATTGCATATTATTTCTAGCCTGTTGCGATGTATTGCTTCTAATTTGGTCAAATACATTTGTTAGGCCACCCTTTTAATTTGGCAGAGTGATATTGGTTTCATCTTTCATATGGTTTTTAGCTTGCATTGCTTCTAACTAGTTCAAACACCTTGTGCTTAGTTTACACTTTATACATCATACATGTCAATATGTCATGTCGTCCTGTTTTTCATACATATTCCATCCTCCTACACTACAAAAAAATACACTTCCGTGATGATACATGTTTGTCACAGTAGGTCACGTTTTCTGTCATGCATGTACATCCATGACAAATTTATGACAGAATCAAGATAGTCATACCTGTGCTGTCGTAGAAGTGTTCCATGACATTACCAAAATTATCACCATGGAAGTGTCCACTTCCATGACGATAAATCGCGCGTCACAGAAGTGCTTTCGTCAAGGGAGACCGACACGTGGCATCCACCGTAACGGAACACCGTTAAGCTATCGTGTCCGGTTTTGGATATGATAACCCATTAACAGCCCCAACCAATGGGGATTTTCCACGTGTAAAATCATCATTGGCTGGAGGGAACACGTGTCGGCTCACCGCTGGGACAGATGTCATCCACTCATTGAACCCAAAGCGCCTATGATACGTCAACACATGGCACGACCCAACAGAGGCCCATTCCTGTGAAAATGCTGGCCCGTTTGACTTGGTCAAAAGGTGGCGGGCCGGCCCACGGCAAGCCTGTTAATGGCCTGTTCGCATATAGCGCATTTACAGCCCACTATCCCAGGGCCCATTTACGGCCTATCCGAATTATGCCCAGTAGCGTCATTTGGGCCGTCCAATATAATTCCAGCCCGTTTTAACTTCTGGCCCACGTATGGCCCATGACGTCTTTCGGCCCATATGAGGCCCTTAGTAACCCTCGACCCATTAACGGCCTGTGGTAAAACTAGCCCGTAATGTACAGTGTGTCACTTTATACCCATTAACTGCCCATTATACTGTTGGGCCGTTTCCAGCCCATGTTATCTTTCGGCCTTCTCAGGGCCCATTTATTCTTGGGCTCATTTCCAGCATTCGTTTACTTTCGGCGCGTTACTGTCATTTTCTGCTTGTGGGCCAAATTCAGCCCATGGTTACAGTTGGCCCGTTTATGGCCCGTTAATATGTTGGGCCGTTTTCATAGCGTCATCAAATACGACCGATTAACGACGGCCCGTTATGGTCGGCCCATGAACGGACGATTTCAATTCTAGCCCATTTACGGCCATAATGTGGTCTGTTATTGGCCCATGTTTGGCTAACCGATCATACGGCCCATAGAAGGCCCATTGATGATATGGCCCGTAGAAGGCCCATTGTGTCTATGCCCCGTAGAAGGCCCATTGTTTCTACGCCCCGTAGAAGGCCCATTGTTTCTACGGCCCTTAGAAGGCCCATTGTTTTTACGGCCCGTAGGAGGCCCATGTTAACTACAGTAAATATGTAGCCCATGGTTAATGTGGCCTAGTTTTAAAAAATAGGCTATTGCGGCCACTAGCAAACCGCGGGAAAAGAACTGCACTAACTACAAGAAAACAAAAAAAAGACAATAAGGAAATAAATAGGCAAGCAACTTACGCTAGGCTATCACGGCTATTACACATATTACATCCACTGGGCATCAAAGTTCGCCACCAGTGCAAATGTAGGGAACAAAGCAGCATATAAAGGCCACAGCAAAACAAGTCCAGAACTGAAACCACTTCAGAAGAGCTCAAGAAACAATATCATGGGTACCCATAATGCTGGCAAGATGCTTAGCAAGCTTATTAACTCTCTCATGTTTGGCACTTAAATCCTCCAGCACTTGCTGCTGCACCAGAAAGTATGCATCTGAATTCTGCAGGGACTTCCTCAGTCCTTCGGCTTCCTATTGCATAACATCTGATCGATGTCTTTCAACTTGAAGTTGAGACTCAAGAAGCCGAACTAATTCAGGCAGCAAGTTCGAAGAGCTGGTGCCAGAAGTAGTAGCTAGTAACTCGAACACTACATCAAGACAGGACTTTGGGGTTGTCTGAGTGTCTTTAATATAGTTTTTATTAGCTTTCTTGGAGACCAAAAGGGATGTCTCACTATCTTGAACCTTATTTGCATTACTTCATATGCCATTGCATAACGGGGTACTCTTCTCCAATATTTTATCTGCATTCTAAAAGAGAAACAAACAAACACATCACATGTTTACAATGTAGTATATGAAACTCATTTTGGTAAAGCAGTTCAGTAGTAAGGTGGACAGGATAACATCATGAAACAAACATATATCTATGTAGTATGGTCACTGTATGGTCTATATCATTCTAGTTTATGTTGCCAAATCAAGGTAGATACAGTTCAAATCATATCTATTTAAGACAAAGCAGCTTAGACAGAATATAAGTGTGGGAAACTACACAGCAATAACAACATTGTAAGGTGCATGGCATGAGAATATAACTGTTTATTCAATTGAAACTGAAATCAACATAGAGCAAGTTACCACAATAAACACGTCAAAAAACAGGTTTAAAACATACCTGTTGCGCCATTGGAGTTTCAATTGCATCCTTCAAATTTGAAATTAGTTGGTATGAGTAAATACAGTGATGCAAGAGTATAGTAGTATGAACCATAGCTACAGAACCTGACCTGAGAACAATTCTTCTTCTGCTTTAAGCGTTGACTTGGGGTTCGGAGTGGTAGTCCTCGTGCTTTGGGCACTGCCGTTGCCTTACTAATTGCTTGTGTTTGGGTGCTCTGTGGTGGAGACGGTGCTATGTCAACGGGAACTGGGTTACTATCTGCTGGGGTTGGGGTTAGAAGGGGTGTAGCTGGTTCTCTGTCCAACTGGGTAGGGGTACAATCTGCGTGAGTCTGGGTTATGTGTGGTGGGGCTGGTTCTTGGGCAAGTACAACCGTGGTTCTATCTCCATCGACAGGTAGCATGATCTTTTTTGAAGACCGTGTTTTTACTCCCACAGATACTGCCATCACCCCCTCCAATTGAAATGGCTGATAAACAAGAAAAGTAATTGAATGTACAGACATTGTAAGATAGACAGGTGCAATGGATAGTAGGGAAGAAAACAGGGCATGAAATAGTTCACATTTCTGTTGTCTAACCAAACAGAACAGCAAGACATAATTTCACATATATGATGGCTAATTAAACTGGATAACATGACACAATTTCACATGTATGATGGCTAACTAAACAGGATAGAATGACATACTTCAAAATATGATGACTATGTAAACAGGATGACATGATATAACTATACGATGTGTCTATTAAAGTGGTTGCCATGCCATAAATCACAAACATACCGTCGATGGAAATATGATGGTATGATATAATTCATGGATAGAATGACATAATTAAAAATATGATGACTATGTGAATAGGATGAGATGATATAACTATATTATGTCTTTAGAAAATGGGTTGGCATACCATAATTCAGATACATGCTGTCTATGTAAACATCATGGCATGATATAATTCAAATATATGTTTTATATACTAAGGAAGTGAGCAAAGGGCAATCGCATATATAATGTGTCAACTAAGGAGATGGCATTCAATATCGTGTATATGATGTAAAAGCTAAGCATTGCAATACAACAGATGCATGATATGAGTAATATAACCCTGCCAAGTTTGAGCATACACCTCAGGGGGATAATAGGACTAGTCATCTGCCTCTGAATCCTGCTCTGAAGAGCTATCTGTAACCAGCAAGATATCTGCTTCACCAGGTAGCATTGTCTGCTTTGAAGACCTTGTTTTCACTCTAGATTTCTCCATCACCAATTCAAATGGCTGATGCACAGGAAGAGCAGTTGAATATACAAACATTGTCGACAAAAGCACAGGACGACATGATATAATTCACATATATGACGCTTGGCTAAACAGCATGGCATTGCATAATTGACATATATAATGCCTTGCAACAAGATAGCATTGCATAATTCACATATATAATGTCTTGCAACAAGATGGCATTGCATAATTCACATATATGGTAATTAGACACTAAACAGGTGGCATTCACACAAATCATGTCTGAACTAAGCAAATGACATAGCAATGCAAGATACCATACGCACGATATGAGCATCATAACCCTTCCAAGTTAGAGCATGCACCTCAGGGGGGGGGAATAGGACTGGTCATCTGTCTCCGTATCCTCCTCTGAGGAGCTATCTATAACCAGCAAGACATGCACTTTGTCAGATAGCATTGTCTGCTCTGAAGACCTTGTTTCCACTCCAGATTTTTCCATGACCGTGCCGAATGGCTGATGCACAGGAAGAGTAATTGAATGTACTAAAATTGTTGACAAATTTAACACATAATAAAAATGATGTCATGATAAAATTCACATATAAGATGACTGGCTAACCAGGGTGGCATTGCAAAATTCACATATATGATGCCTGGCTAAACAAGATGGCATTGCATGATTCACATATACAATAAAGAAACTAAACAGATGGCATTGACACAAAGCATGTCTAAACTAAGTAGACGACATCTTTGATGTATACAGTAAGCAATGCAAGGCACCATATGCATGATATTACCAACATCAGCATGCCAAGTTAGAGCGAAGACCTCATGGGGTAAATAGGAGTGGTCTTCTGCTTCTGAATCCCCCTCAGAACAGTAGCGACGTCTGCATGAAATTTTATTCCCATGCAAGGCTTGTCTCTTTTTCTCTACATGTTCAGTTCCATTGTGTACAATAACTGGCATGCATAGGAATAAAACATAGTGAGATTATGTAAGGAGTGCATGCACAAATCCAGAGTGATGGTAGCAAACTGTGGATAGACCCAAAACAAATGATAGCAGGCAGATAATAGCTTTAGTTAAAAAATATAGATAATGGCTCCTTTAATTTTTGTTTGCACCCAACATGAAACTCATAGTACACACCTGAGATTAACCAAATAGTAGACATATAGTACTGATTGCTGCCCCAATCTGTACCCCACAACCATTTAAAAACTCAAGTTTCAGCATAAGTTTGGACCTGAGTCGGAGTCTAATAGGTGAACACGACGATAAAGTAGCATGTTATCATATTAAGCGATGCATAACGTAAGCAGACACGGAAGTGTGCGATCTCTCTTGCGGACCCGTTTAGTCCTCAAGGTCATCTGCTCAGTTGATAATGGTAATGCAGTTGTCGTGGCTGCCGACAGTGGGGAAGAAGATCTGAGGCGGCGAAAGACAGTCTGGAGAGCGGATCCCTACTGTGGTGAACCCTTCCGTCGCTGGAGCAGCTGAGCTGGGGTGGAACAGAGCACCACATGAGCAGGACAAACCACACAAGGTTTTCTTTGACACATATCTGTAACAGAAGTAATTGTGTAAGGGCTTGTTTGAATTTGAGGATTCTAACAATGCAAGGATAGGAAATAGACAGGAATAGAATAGGAATGCATGTGCAAAACATATAATTTAAAAACACAGGATTTCTACCAATCTGGGTGTTTGGTTCACAAG
This sequence comes from Triticum urartu, assembly GCF_003073215.2. Taxonomy (NCBI): domain Eukaryota; kingdom Viridiplantae; phylum Streptophyta; class Magnoliopsida; order Poales; family Poaceae; genus Triticum; species Triticum urartu. The sequence continues at coordinate 268,383,003 of NC_053024.1, read as the reverse complement.
AATTGGAAGATCACAGGATGCAAGAGAAGCATGTTGAGATTAAGTCAAACCACAAGAAGTGTACAACCTCTTTGGCGAAGCCATGTCGATCTCAGCGTGATTGGGTTGGCTGGTGACGATGCTTTGGCTGACTTGGCTGTCGGAGGAGGGGAAACCGATCTTAGGCGTTTGGAGATGGAGCCTGAGGTACTGCTCCTCTGTGATGGAGGGTTTCATCGTTGGAGCAGTTCCGGTGAGTTGTACGATGCCAAGGCTGAAGCAGGACAAGAGAGACATCGTTAACCTGTGTGGAATTCTAATAGCATCTCCAATAGATGATGTAAAATACATAACCACAAAGTGCTAGATGTAGACATCAGCCGCTCATCTCTGAACTTAACTGTCGAAACTGAATTTAACTGTCGAAACTAAACTTTTCTGTCAAAACTAAATTTTACTGTCGAAACTGAACACACTAGAGGTGAGGCTACAAGTCAGTCGACTGACTTTTTCATCTTTGGTCAGTCAATTTTGCAGCCGTTGGATATGAAATCAAGCGCCTGCAGTTCATCTTCAACCTCCACCCCTGAGCCGCCAGCCACCACCGGCCAAACAGCCGCCTCCCGCCGCCCCGCCCGCCCCGAAAACACTCCCCACCACCGGTCCATCGCCGCCCCGGCCATCCCTGTAGGCCCCCGTGCCGAGCTTTTTCTCTGGCGATCCCCCCACCACCGCCAGCGACCACCACCCCCACCCTGAACCCTAACATAGGAAGTGGGGTACCTCTCCGGCGAGCCCTCCTCCCTGCTGCGGCTGGTTCTTCCTTAACTCCGGCGAGCCCCCCACCCCCCTGAAAATCGACTGACCCAAAAGTTGATTCAGTTGGAGCAGAATCGCAAGCAAGAGTAAGAGTAGCAGGACGAGCAAGAGCACGAGCGAGAGAAGCAGTGCGAGCAAGAGCAAGAGCAAGAGCAGACCAAGCAGGGGACCCAGAGCAAGAGCACAGCAGAAGTGCACGCGAGAGCTAAAGCAGCAGCAGCTCGTACTGATGTGGATGTCACGGCCGAGGGAGCGACGCCATGGAGGAAGTGGCCGGTGACGCTGGCGTCGATGGAGTCGCGCCATGTCAGCTCGATACCGAGCGCCAGCAGCATCGTGAGATCGAATCAAGAAAAAAATGCGGTGATTAGTGTACAACCTCTTTGGTGGCGCCGATTAGGCCGCAACTTCATCCGAGGAAATAGTGATGATGATGCTCTTCTGGTGGTGCAGGTGAAGACGGCCCTGTGGGAATGGAGGTGGCACGAAAGACGAGGGGAACATCGGGGCAGCTCCTTGGAGGTGGAGGACGGGGTGGTTGAATCGGCGGGATGACCAGATCGGCGACGGATCCTCATCCGATACGGTGGATGAGGGACGTCGAGGTGTTGCTGTGGACGACATCGTCGGGGAAGAGGCTCCGGCTAGGTGGCGGATGGAGGAGGGTGTGGGGCTTCGTAGGTTTTGCCGGCCTCCTGTATGAATGGGTGGGCGGATGGGATGGGAGTGGGGAACCATGGCTTAGGGATGTGCTGGTTTGAAATGTGGGGTAAGTTACGAAAGTACCCCCATCGATTTGAGGCGGTTCTTTCTGTTGAGGGGTACCACGGGCATTTCGCGTGTCGGGATTTCACAGGAGGTGGGAGTTTTCGCGCGTGTTGTAATTTTGGAATAGCAAGGTGAGGGTTGAGATGGAGAGAGTTGTTGGAGCACAGCGAGACAAAGATATATCTTAAATATTTTGGGCTAACAAGGCGCAGGTTGAAGAGGCGGGAGTTTCGCAGCACGATAGACAGAGACGCTAGCTTGAAATTTCAGCATAACAAGGTGCGGCTTGAAATTTCGGGAGAACAAGCTTAACGTGTACCCAAAAAAAGACAATTTAGACTAGTATGATATACTACGTCCAATGTGTTTAACATGCACAACACACACACAGACACCATTTAGACTAGTAAGGTACGCGTGCATTGCACGCATGAGATTTGGCAACCAAATTATTAATAAATACCACATTATAGCATGTAAGCTTTGAGTCATATATGCATGATGTAGATGTTCATTTAATTCTTATAGTTCATTTCATTCAAAATCATCTAGTTTTTATAAGAAAGCTAATCTATTTTAAGATTCATGGAATTGTGCGTTGTAAGGCATAAAGTAAAAATAAATCATGTAGAAAAACATTAGGGCAATTATAATACTGAAGATTCTAGAACAAAGACGAAGTGCTTGTGTTTTGAGGTTTGTGCATTATGCTTAAGTTCAACCATAGAGTCTTCTAGATTGCACATGTGGCAAAATCTGGTTGAATCTAGATGATATCCAACGGCCAGTAGTGCTCAAATTTGCCAGCTCTGCACCATCGGATTGGCCTCATCCAATGACCATCTTTCAAAGTTAAAGTTATCCGCACACTATATAAAAATATAAAATATAATATATATATATATATAGTGGTATAGATATAGATATGTGATGCGAAAGCCACCCATCATCTCCAATTAGAATAGTTTGTCCATGCACGGATGCAATGTGGCCAAACGATGTCTGCCATCGGTATTTCAAATTCAAACCAATCTGACCTTGTTCAATGTGTATACATTGCAACATGCTCGTTTCCAAACCACACCGCACAGATCTCCGTTATATTCACGCATGCATGGGTTTCAAACATCATGATCTCTTATTCAAATGTTTGAATTCAACTATACATTGATTATGACCATACCTAGTCTTTTCCACCCACACATTGGTCTTCTCTTTATAATTGTACCAGTAAATTTCTCTCATGCATGCATGCACACACACTACCAGTCGGCATTATCCATCGCACACATGCAATCTTTTTCTTCAGGTCGGTCTCCCATGAAGGCACACACACACACATCCCCCTCTCCACCATATTGGGCATTCTTTATCTCTGACGTGCATGCGCAACGATCGATGTTCCTCTATGTGTGTGTATGTGTGTATATAGCTAGGTCTTTCATAGTTTTCCACATAAACCGATCAATCTATATATCTAGTGAGGTCTCACCCTCTTTCCCACGTCCACATCAATCAATCTATACCTCTCTATATAGGATTACATATATAGCTAATACACCACATTAATTATATATCCAACGCCCCCCTCGCATCATCCATGCCTTCCGCTTCATCTCTCCGACGCGCGCACAATGGCCAAGAAAGGGGGCAGCAAGGGTCGTGCCCCCCTAACATCACTATATATCGAGGCTAATATGAATGTGATCATTAGACAATTGCTGGTAAAAATGGTTTAAGTTGATGAATTGGCCCTCCTCGTAAAGGATTAGCAATGCTTGCCCCCCTAGCTCATTGGACATTTTTCATGGCTCCGCCACTGCGCGCAATAGCGCACGTTCTCGCCCCCTCTCTCTAAATATTGATCTCGCAGTTGTGCACTCCTTCATAGTCTCCCTCCACTCGGCCCCTCGCACCATCTTCTAGCCCCCACCGGATTTTGCCACATGTACAATCTAGCAGACTCCATGGTTGAACTTAAGCATAATGCACAAATCTCAAAACAACAGTGGTTCTCCTTTGTTCTAGAATCTTCCCTATCTTAACTGCCCAAACTTTTTTCTAGTTGATGTAACATCCCAAAATTTTAAATTTTGGAATGTTATAAACAAATAGATAGATTTGATTGATTGGTTGATTGATTGTTTGAAAGTGAGTGAAATTCAAAACTTTTTGAAAGTTAAATGAGAGGGAATAAAAGGACTTTCCCAAACTTTCACCTTTTTCTTTTGATCCCCGAGAATTCAAATTCTTTTCATCACAAAACCCTGGAGAGAAGATGACATGACTTCTTCCATTTATTTAAATGACATGGGGTGTTTAAAATATTTGAATTTCGTTTGGAAAATATTTCCAATTCTGAAACTTTACGCAACTCCTTGACCCACGGAGAGAGTTGGGGATTTCGTTATTTTCATATTTGAGTTTTCTCAAATGTTGAGAATAGGATCATTTGATTTTATTTATTTTATCATCAATTATTTCTATAACAAAAATATGAGAGAGGGAATAAAATGACTTTCCCAAAATAAAGAAATATTGAGGATTTAATTAAAAAAATCACATAAGATTTTATTTCGGAGTTTTTCGGTGTTTTATTTAAATTTTGGAAAAATGTGCATTTTTCAAAATTGCATTTAGGGCCCAAATAAATGTTCACCTTGTGCGGCTTGATTTTAGAAGCCCGTGAAAATTTATTTCGTAATTTTTGGAGTCCGTTTAGTATTTCTTTTTATTTTTCTTCCGAGCGGAATAAAAAAAAACGAACCGACTTCGGGCCGTACCCGAGCGGGACACCGCCCGGGGGCAGCCTTTAAATAGTGCCGCCCCGAGCCACCCCAGCCCATCAGCCCCGCTTCGATCCACGCGCGCCGCTGGAGCCGCCGCCGCCGCCGCCGACGATCCCGCCGCCCAAGGTTCGTCGCGCCTCGTTTTCCGTGCCTAAAAAAATTCGTCGTTCGTCGTTTTTGTTTTTCTCGGATTAAATCCGTGATTTTTCTGATCGCGATTCCTGATCCGATTTTCGTTTTAGTTTAACTTTTCGCTCGTTTATCGGAATCAGGCGATTCAAGCGCCTAGGGATTCGTCTCGAAACCCTTTATCCGTTTAATCAACTTAAACAAGATTTTGCTACTGTAAAATTTTCCCTAGATCCAGATTACTAGAACGAAGTTGTTTTCTTTCGCAGTTTGACTTTCGTTGCTTCGTTCGATTTGATTCTTTTTGCCAACCGGAGTTCTTAAGTTGAACCTTCTGGTTAGATCTCTGATTTGAGTTTTACCTGTGCATTAGATGAGTACTTATTGTATGTTTGTTTGTTTGTCTGTGATAGAATACCCGGAGTGCGCCGCCTGTTACTTCGAATCGTTAGGTTTCGCGGATCATCAGCAAGGCAAGTTCACACTTTGATCATATCCCCTTCATACCCAGTTTGCATCGCATTAGATCAAACCTCAAGCATTGCATGATTACGATCTAATTAAATTGTGGGTTTGGGAAGTAGTTGATGAGGTAGGAACCTATTGCCCTGTTACTATCAAACCCTTGGGAGTTACTTCTACATGTTGCTTATATTGCTATGCTATGCTCGTAGACGTGGTTTGGGTATGAGTGAAATCCATGACAGATGTGAGATTGTTATTTAATGGTTCAACTTAAGGTGGCAACTTGAATACACATCTGGGTGGATTGCTAGGGGCACCCTGGGGATATACCAGTGGACTTGCCCGGACACCTGGGGATATACCAGTGTTGTCCTAGGAGATCCCGGGGATATACCGTGTGATCATCCTATGGTTCGCAACCCAGGCTCAAAGGGATCATAAGATTATTCATGCTAGAAACTTCCATGTGCAGCCACAAGCTATTATGGGCTCTAGCATAGTTGACTAAGTTGTGCGAACTCTTATAGTGGTAGACTAGCAGATGTAGGGGACGTAGGTGGTACGGTCTACCTGATCGTAAGGTGCTAGCGCTTCTGAAAGACTATGTCTCGGTCATCCGTCTTCTCAAACACCATGTAGTGCGAGAAACCAAACGGAGGTGATCGAGTCTTGTGGGGAAAAGTGCGCAAACCTCTGCAGAGTGTAATAAACTAATCATGGTTAGCCGTGTCCCCGGTTATGGACATCTTGAGTATCTAGTACTTGGATTATCATGTGAATCTCATCACGTTACTTTAAATGAATATTTTTGGGTTTTAATGATGATGCTTAATTGGGATTGAGAATGATGTCAACCATTCTCAATGTTTAACAACCACCATGATAGTTAATTAAAATGTATTCCTTTGCAGTAGGGAAAAATTGGCTTTTCGCAAAAACCTTATAACCATAGAGCTTTTCCACCAGCCATATATTCATGTAATGATAACCTTTATTCATCATTCTCTATGGTGTGAATTTGCCAGTACATTCAATGTACTGACCCTCTGTGGCTGCAACGTCTCATGTTGCAAGATTATCTTACGACGAGTAACTGATACGTTAGGGTTACGATTTCTACACTCAACTTTGCCGTTGGTGTTGATGGGAATCCACAACCTTGTTACTTCCGCTATTTTGGATTGAGGTAATATTATTTATGTTACTTTTTACATGTGATTTACCTCTGTTATAAATCCTCGAGTACTGTGTGTGTCAGAATACCGATCCAGGGATGACACTTAAGCACAGAGACTTGATCCATTCGGGTCGGGTCACTACAAGATGGTATCAGAGCTCATGTTGAATGTAGGACGTGACCCTAGAAACTGGCAAGCCCATAGCAAAGATTTTTCTCTACAACTTTCCCTTTCAAAAAGATCTTTTACCTCTCTTCTCTTCTGAGCTTATTCAAGTATTCCCTTTTAGTGAGACCATACCCCTTTCCCCTTTTGACCACACGAAGATTCGACTGATGAGACCACTCCAAGAAGTACCAGATATTGGACAACTAAGACCACTTCGGAATGAAGAGGATTTTACCATACATTATAATAATGGAAACTACAACAGTTGAAGACCGAAGACTAGGAGAATTTGAAGGCTCTGAAGAATCCCTAGATTTGTATGACCTAGTAAGACTCCCCTGATGGAACTTGACAGACTATGGAAGTTGTCAATACCCGAGATCAAGGTATATCAGAGAAAGACTGAAACAAGGAGCATGAGAACTCGAAGTTTTGTCAAAGAAAACCCTAAGGCAGGAAATATCAATAATGGAATGATAGCTCATGGGAATGACAAGAGCAGAAACACGGTTATCCATGATGTCATCGCCCGCTGATGCTCAACGTGCTGAGTTAAGGATGCTTTCTTCAGAATGGATTTGATGGAAGAAGGCTGATGGAGCACCTATTAGTAAGATGAAGTTTTAACCTAGGCCGGTGTATCGCCAGGATCTGGAGCAGTACATCAAGAAGTTTAAGGTGGAGCTCCATGAAGCCGTATTAGACAAGGAAGCATTTCGTGAAGAACTCAGGAACCAAAAGCTGAAATTAGCCAAGCTGGAGGAGCTACAACCTCGAGATACCGGAGATTTGTCAGGAACTGAAGGACAATAGGACCATGGTTCATGTGAAGGATGTTGAAACCAGAAGTTTGGAATGCAACTCCAGAATATTAAAGGACGTCATGATAGACTTTGCGACAACAGAAATGATCTGGGAAAAGGATTTGAGAAAGACAAGCATGATCGGAAGAAGCCATTGGAGGCATGAACAAGGCTTGAAGAGTTTGGAGATGTTGAAGATTTATTAACCTTTAGAAGACCAAACCCCTGTTGTATACCTACGTTAGATGCGATGTTTGTGAGCTGTCATTTGTTTGATGTTTTTCCCAACAGCCACAAATAAAATCTGTCTTTTCAAAACTTTTCTTTGTATTGTGTGTATCCCTCTCTATCTCTCTTATCTCACCCCAAACCCATGGACCCAATAGATGATGAATGGAGATGAGCTTATATTTTCTGGACCGATGAGTCAATTGGAGACGGACCAATGGATTCAGAACATGAAGGATCACATGAAGAATAACCCTGTAGTCGGAAGGGATATGACCCAGCATGCTCTTTAGTGCTTTGAAAGAGGTGCTGCTACTTGGTGGAGGATGTACCAAACCATGAATGGATGGCAAGGAGTAACCACTTGGAAAGAATTTAAGTTGACTCTGCCAAAGTCTCGGCTTGTGTCCCAGAAGTTGAAGCCTTATGGAAAGGATATGAAGAAACCTTGTGCATGCAAGATTTGTGGAGAAATAGGGCACACCCATAAAGAACACAAGGATGAATGCCCTAATTGTGAAGGAAGTCACCCAGTTGAAGAATGCCCAACTAGGCATATTATTTGTTTCTTGTGTGAAGGGATTACCCACTATCCTGCTTAGTGTCACATTTACCCCATGGTACAACGAACCATCCAGCAGAAGAAAGAAGTAATGAAAGGAGCCCTCATGGAAATTTTAGAAGTTGTGATGAAGGAAGAGATGGAGGACACACCTAAAGAAGACCCGAGAAAACCCTACACTAAGTCTTGCTATTCATGTGGAGAAGAAGGACACATCTCCCAAAATTGTTTGAATGGGGATTTAGTAGAATTCCCGACAGAGGAAGTAGAATATGACCCACAAGAAATAGAAGCCATGATCGGCATGGAAAGGTCCAGGAAGAGAAGCAGATTGGATTCCAGGAAGGACCTGAGTCATATCACCTATTACAGGTGCAAGGAGTCAGGGCACTACCTCAACAATTGCACAAAAAGGAAACCTCAATGCTTGTCAGAAGTAATATGTTTTAGTTGTAATGGAGCAAGGCACTTTGCCAGAGAATGCCCCAAGGAGAAGGAAACTTTTGCTAGATAGTTGAGTTTGCAACAAAAGAAATGGAGTAGTAGAAGTGAGAACATTTTCTTTTATATTGAGGTGTTGAGTTGAGACATGTAATGGAAAAGCGAGAGATTGTAATCAATTGAGAGTGAATAAAGTAGCATCGTTGGTATTGATATGGATTTTATGAGTTGTTACCCTATGAAGAAGAATTTTGACCATTTTTGAGGACATGAGAAATATGGTCTATGGAAGATTTGTGCATTTTAAGGGTGGTAGTACCTTGTAAGAACCCTTGACCCCTGGGAAAGATAAGGCTACTCCACTGAGTGGATTTCGGACAAAATGAATATGAATTTTGTCTCGGTATGTGTGATACCCCAAGAGTATGTGGGATGAAGTTGGAGACCGTCAGTTGTTTGGACCAAATGTGATCAAGGAGTCCAAAGAGAATGTTAAGTTGATTCGAGATAGACTGAAGGTAGCTCAGTCCAGGCAGAAGAGTTATGCAGACTCAAAAAGAAAAAAAATGCAAGGAGGTAGCCTATGAAATTGGAGATAGAGCATGTCTTCGTGTGACCCCTCTGCGAGGAGTTAAACGATTTGGAGTTAAGGGACAGTTAGCCCCGAGATTTGTAGGACCATACCGAGTTTTGGAGCGTATGAGAGAAGTGGCCTACAAGTTGGAGTTACCCGAAGGACTGTCAGGAGTTCATTATGTGTTTCACATTTCCCAGTTGAAGAAGTGCCATGCAGAGATAGCCAATATTTCCCTGTAAGGACGCTTGACCCTGGAAAGGATAATGATGTTCCACGAAGTAGAGTATGCACTTCATAAGTATAAGTTTTACCTCGGTATGTGGGATAACCCACGAGGATGAAGAGATGAATTACTATTGAATATAAAGGAGGTATGATGTTGGTATTATGGAACGATTGTAACCTCGTGATGAGTTTGAATAATCACGTCTTAGTTTGGTGCTAATAGAAGGAAGTAAGACAGTACCATTGGATGGATTTTAGTATAATAAGAATACTAGGAAGTTGGAAGTTGGAATAATGATCAGTTGCTCGATGATAAGTTCAAGGACTACAAGTGATGAGATGGGCCATAACCCATAGGCCCCAGGACCTGCCAAGAAGCAAGCACATTCTTGCTGAAGGAAAAACCCTGGAAGAAGTTACAATTTTATCGATAGACGATTTTATAGGAGTAACGCAAAACCTGAGAGTTGTGAAGGAACGATAGATGCTTGTTTGGCTTGCAGAATCTATGGATATATCCGAACTTCGTTCATCGACAAGAGAAATTCTGCAATGCCTATGAGGATGACCAAGTGTTAGCATGTGAGATTCGCTAAACTGTATACATGGAAATGATTTGGGTGCGGGATGGATTGATCACCATACCGACTTACTCTTATTATTCGCCTTGCTATATGGGATGGTAAATCTGAGTGACTTACCTATAGTAGAGAGACGATGGTATTAAACCTTGTTTGAAGCCTTAGAATGGTATAGGTATTTTTTCCTTGTACAAGGCAGCTTTGCCAACCGTAGGTTATACGGTGAGGATCACCCCAAACCCATTTCCTGCAGGAGAAACCATAAATTGTTGACCACCATGAGATATCGATAGTTGTTTAGTTTTGGCGCCAGACCCGTCAGCTAAGAAGACCCAGTCTCGGAATAACCTTACCAAATGAAAGGACAGAAAAATTGTGGTAAAGGTTATGCCACTACCGGAAGAGCTCAGAGAAGGAATTTCTCGAGGATCTGAGAAGACCGACACTGTCAAGAATAAGGATGGAGTATATGAGTTTTGATGGAACAGTAACCATGCTTCTAAGGGTGGTAGCACTCCAGACCCCATGTGATGATCGATGGATTTTGAGGAGACCCCCAAACCCTAGCCTATTTCTTGCTAGCCTCTCCGAATCTCGAGGACGAGATTCATTTTAAGGGTGGTAGGTTTGTAACATCCCAAAATTTTAAATTTTGGAATGTTATAAACAAATAGATAGATTTAATTGATTGGTTGATTGATTGTCTGAAAGTGAGTGAAATTCGAAACTTTTTGAAAGTTAAATGAGAGGGAATAAAAGGACTTTCCCAAACTTTCACCTTTTTCTTTTGATCCCCGAGAATTCAAATTCTTTTCATCACAAAACCCTGGAGAGAAGATGACATGACTTCTTCCATTTATTTAAATGACATGGGGTGTTGAAAATATTTGAATTTCATTTGGAAAATATTTCCAATTCTGAAACTTTACGCAACTCAATGACCAACGGAGAGAGTTGGGGATTTCGTTATTTTCATATTTGAGTTTTCTCAAATGTTGAGAATAGGATCATTTGATTTTATTTATTTTATCATCAATTATTTCTATAACAAAAATATGAGAGAGGATATAAAATGACTTTCCCAACATAAAGAAATATTGAGGATTTAATAAAAAATCAAATAAGATTTTATTTCAAAGTTTTTCGGTGTTTTATTTGAATTTAGGAAAAATGTGCGTTTTTCAAAATTGCATTTAGGGCCCAAATAAATGTTCACCTTGTGCGGCTTGATTTTAGAAGCCCGTGAAAATTTATTTTGGAATTCTTGGAGTCCGTTTAGTATTTCTTTTTATTTTTCTTCCGAGCGGAATAAAAAAACGAACCAACTTCGGGCCGTACCGGAGCGGGACACCGCCCAGGGTTAGCCTTTAAATAGTGCCACCCCGAGCCGCCCTAGCCCATCAGCCCCGCCTCGATCCGCGCGCGCCGCCGTAGCCACCGCCGCCGCCGACGATACAACCGCCTAGTTTAACTTTTCGCTTTAGTTTAACTTTTCGCTCGTTTATCGGAATCAGGCGATTCAAGCGCCTAGGGATTCGTCTCGAAACCCTTTATCCATTTAACCAATTTAAACAAGATTTTGCTACTATAAAATTTGCACTAGATGCAGATTACTAGAACGAAGTTGTTTTCTTTCGCAGTTTGACTTTCGTTGCTTCGTTCGATTTGATTCTTTTTGCCAACCGGAGTTCTTAAGTTGAACCTTCTGGTTAGATCTCTTATTTGAGTTTTACCTGTGCATTAGATGAGTACTTATTGTATGCTTGTTTGTTTGTCTGCGATAGAATACCCGGAGTGCGCCGCCTGTTACTTCGAATCGTTAGGTTTCGCGGATCATCAGCAAGGCAAGTTCACACTTTGATCATATCCCCTTCATACCCAGTTTTCATTGCATTAGATCAAACCTCAAGCATTGCATGATTACGATCTAATTAAATTGTGGTTTTGGGAAGTAGTTGATGAGGTAGGAACCTATTGCCCTGTTACTATCAAACCCTTGGGAGTTACTTCTACATGTTGCTTATATTGCTATGCTATGCTCGTAGACGTGGTTTGGGTATGAGTGAAATCCATGACAGATGTGAGATTGTTATTTAATGGTTCAACTTAAGGTGGCAACTTGAATACACATCTGGGTGGATTGCTAGGGGCACCCTGGGGATATACCAGTGGACTTGCCCGGACACCTGGGGATATACCAGTGTTGTCCTAGGAGATCCCGGGGATATACCGTGTGATCATCCTATGGTTCGCCACCCAGGCTCAAAGGGATCATAAGATTATTCATGCTAGAAACTTCCATGTGCAGCCACAAGCTATTATGGGCTCTAGCATAGTTGACTAAGTTGTGCGAACTCTTACAGTTGTAGACTAGCAGATGTAGGGGATGTAGGTGGTACGGTCTACCCGATGGTAAGGTGCTAGCGCTTTTGAAAGACTATGTCTCGATCATCCGTCTTCTCAAACACCATGTAGTGCGAGAAACCAAACGGAGGCGATCTAGTCTTGTGGGGAAAAGTGCGCAAACCTCTGCAGAGTGTAATAAACTAATCATGGTTAGCCGTGTCCCCGGTTATGGACATCTTGAGTATCTAGTACTTGGATTATCATGTGAATCTCATCATGTTACTTTAAATGAATATTGTTGGGTTTTAATGATGATGCTTAATTGGGATTGAGAATGTTGTCAACCATTCTCAATGTTTAACAACCACCATGATAGTTAATTAAAATGTATTCCTTTGCAGTAGGGAAAAATTGGCTTTTCGCAAAAACCTTATAACCATAGAGCTTTTCCACCAGCCATATATGCATGTAGTGATAGCCTTTATTCATCATTCTCTATGGTGTGAATTTGCCAGTACATTCAATGTACTGACCCTCTGTGGCTGCAACGTCTCATGTTGCAAGATTATCTTACGACGAGTAACTGATACGTTAGGGTTACGATTTCTACACTCAACTTTGTCGTTGGTGTTGATGGGAATCCACAACCTTGTTACTTCCGCTATTTTGGATTGAGGTAATAGTATTTACGTTACTTTTTACATGTGATTTACCTCTGTTATAAATCCTCGAGTACTGTGTGTGTCAGCATACCGATCCAGGGATGACACTTAAGCACAGAGACTTGATCCATTCGGGTCGGGTCACTACAAGATGGTATCAGTGCTCATGTTGAATGTAGGACGTGACCCTAGAAACTGGCAAGCCCATAGCAAAGATTTTGACGTGTGCAATGCACGTGTACTTTACAGTGTGGTATTTATTCGTAATTTGGTTGCAAAATTTGACGTGTGCAATGCACGTGTACTTTACTAGTACTTCGAGTATGTGCAAAACACAATGGCATGCTACGAAGTGTCTCTCTTACAGTTCATGAAGCCACATGGGCACGTGGAACATGTGGAGGCGTTGTCGTGACATCCTTGTGTGAGTTGATCACAGTGACGTGCTGCTGGTTCCAGAAGAATGTACTCGTCCTCCCTAAGCTGCACTAGCGGTACATGCACGAAGCGAAGATGTGCACGCACGCCACGCACGCACTCATTCCCTCGCACGCACACACGGGTACACGTGTGGACGCAATTTTGTACTAAGATCCAACCCATGTGATAATTTGATGCGTGTAAAGTCCTTCACTTCATTGATGGTCAATTAATACAGCGCATGCAAATTGAGTGGACGTGAGGGTGGAAGAAAGACATTACTACTCCACTGCGCGCATGCAAGTAGTTAAATCATGGGTTGCTAGTAGTACTTCCATTGGTCTCCTTCGTATTTTGTGCCAATTTTTGACAGTAACATAATATTTACGCATCTGAGCAGTGCAGTCTACTTAAAATTTATGTTCCACTAAACTCATAGGGAACAATTTTGGGCCTCGAAACCAAAAACCATCAATTAATCTTTACCTTGTTCCCATCACATTCAAAAGTACTAGTGCTACAATTAAGTGCAAGCCAGCTCACACCTACCAGTACATACCAAACCTGAACGTGTTCCCACTATGCAGGTTTTAGTACTAGTGCTAGTACTTAGGTTATAAAAAGGGGAACTACCTAACCAAAAATTACTCTACCTTCCTCCTCATAAGTCATGTTTCTTTGCCCATCCTTGCTATGGCCGGTGTGCAGAGCTCTAGGTCAAGAACTACTCGTAACAAGGGAGTGACAACCAAGGCTGCGGAAAAAAAGAGGGCTCGCCGCCACACAGAGACCTCGAAAGATCTCTCACGGGCAGGCGATGGCTCCCAGGAGCGCCCTAGACGCGGAGGCGAACATGTCGAGCTGGCGGCGCTGGAGTCGTTATCCCTCGACGGCATGCCCGATTAGCTTGATAAGCACCTCAATAAGTAGAATGAGTTCATCCATGGCTTGGTGGAGCTGCTGAAGGAGAGCCTCGACGACATGCCTGTTGAGCTCAATGAGCAGGGGGAGTTGACCGCCGGATTGGTGATGTTGCTGAAGAAGAGCATTGCCTCGGAGAAGAAGGCGACCGGCAAAATCCTGCAACTTCAGGAGGACAATGCAAAGCTCTACCACGAGCTCGACCTGCTGAAGGAGGAGAACGCCAGCTGGAAGAAGCTGAATGAGAATAGTAGTTCCTCGATGAAGATGTTGCAGGGCCTCGTCATGGAACAGAAAGAGGAGTTGGCGAAGCTCCGCATCGAGCACCCGGCTTCTGTCAAGGTACGTAATGCGGAAGTGGAACAGATGATGAAGGCTCGCGTCGAGAAATCCCGCGTCATGGACACAATGATGAAGATGGCGGAGGAGACACGCAAGGAGATGGAGGCCGTGGAGGCGATGAAGAAGCAGTTACTACTTCACGGCCAGCAACCCTTCATGTAGTGAGAGTAGCGCCCCGGACTTGTGTGTGCGTCTTCCTTCTTTTTTGGGGGTGATAATCCTCCTCCTTCTTTTTCTCCTGTGTTTCTTATTTTGCTTCGGGTGTTTCTCCGCACGTGTCACCTTCTCTGCGAGGCATGAATAGAACAATGCTAAAAATGAGGTGACTAGCAAATTAGATGATTCTTTATCACCAATAGAACAATGCCTCTTGCCAGTAATATATATAAAGAGTAGAGAGTCGAGGATATGGCACTAGGCTGCCGTGTTTCGTGCTCCTCCGTTATACTCCAGTGGAAAACTTGAGTATACCACACGGTTCTTTGCTCCTCCTCAGGTCGGCGACACATTTATACGAGCAGTCAACTCACAAGGCCCCGCCATCCAGCAGTAATGAGCCGTCAAATCACAAAGGCCCTCGCCTCTCGTGAAAAGGACCAAGCTAGACTGCCCCGCCCCTTAGCCTTTTAAGAAATGTATACATTTGTACAGTAGTAGTATCGATGGATTGCGCCATGGAGCAAAACTAACAAGATGTAATTAAAGAAAAAAGGTGGTACATATAGAGAGCGCTCGTCGCCAAATTATGCATATACTATATGACACTACCCACTATGAAGGTACTAGCAACATAGACTAGTAACTAGTCTATGCTACTCTCCACTATGACCAGCTAAAGTCAAGGTGTGGATAGCAACGAGGGCCTGGTTGTGTCTATGCTTGGACAACTCACCCGACTGCATGCGCACCAGGCAGACGAAGCTCGTGTCGTGTTGGTGCCGTGTGTGGCCCGCACATTCATCAGTCTTGCTATAAGTCGCAATAGATGCTATATAGGTCCGTCGCATCATACATCAAGATCCGTGCAAAATTTTCTTTTCAGACTTTCTTTTTTCTCTCTTAAATCTCAGTCGAGTGAGACATTGCCACACCATTAAACAGAGGCTCGGGCGCCATTAATGGAGACCTTGGGAGAGAGGTGGATGGCAGATGGAGGTCAAAGGGCTCGCACGCCTCCCGTACTCAAATAGCTACCCTGCACGACACCTCCTAGCTAATAAAAAAAGGGGACGCGTGGCGGCACGTAAATGGTAAATAGAACGCCCATGGTTTCAATAATACTTGTGTTTCCGATTGTAACATGACAACACTTGTTCCAAAATGACTTTGTTGATTGTTAATGTGTGTGCCTTCACAAATCGGACAGCAAAATTACCACAGCATGTTGGTGCCATGTCATGACACCAAGCCAAGTTTCATGATTTTCATGCGTGTTTCAGATTTACTGGAATTAAAAAACCAAGTTTCTCAATGTTTCCAACCGAGCCATGACGCTCAGATGTTTGAATTTCATTTCCATTTCTGGCATGGGACCTAGAAATTTACCCGAGGACACACATGTGATTTTTCAACCAGCTTTGGTGCACTTGAGCATGTGCTTGTATTTAAAATTTTAATTATGCACACAAAGGTGACATGTTCCCTCTCAGAACCATGAGCCTTCTTGAGAGAAGCTCCGGTTTGCAAGAAACTTATACCAAAACTTGTTCCTATTGTACAATTTTTTTACCACGACATGGTAGTACCATGACATGACACCATGCCAAGTTTCATGATTTTCAGGCGTGTTTTGGATCTACAAGAATTTTAAAACCAAGCTTCTCAATGTTCTCGGCCGAACCACGATGGCCAGATGTTTGAATTTCATTCCCATTTCTTGCATGTGACCTAGAAATTCACCCGAGGACACACGATGATTTTTCAATCAACTTTGGTGCACGGGAGCATGTGCTTGTAGTTCAAATTTGAATTATGCACATTAAATGACTAGAAACTCAATTAATGTATAAAAAAAGGCCAAACGAACCTGGAATAATTCGAAAATTTAACAGGGCACTCATATAGTTCTATGTTGCCTCTGTAAAGAAAATATGGGGGAGGCAGCGTATATTAGAAATGCCATTAGACATTGTTATTTTCACGTCAAACCCGTTGATCATGTTAGATGAAAAAAATAAGCCGATTCTCACGGTAATAAGTTAATGGTCTCCAACACAACATGCCCCTCAAATAAAACTAAGCACCCTGGAATTCTTTGACAGAACTAAGCACCCTGAAATTCTTTGACAACTAAACTGTTGGCTATATGATGTTGGCCATATATATTGTACGTATATAATGTGAAGAAATGAGTGGTAGTACTATACCAACTAAAAGATGAAATGTACGAAATATAACAAGAAGAAACATAACATAGTTCTGCTGGGGGCTCAGCACAACACACCCCTCAAATAAAACTAAGCACACCTGAAATTAAACTAAGCAACTAATCCGGTAGACACTATATTAGAACCACCATGAGCAACGACACTGCCACCTTATTCGGACACCTCATCCACGTCCTCGACTTCCTCCTTGTCCCTCTTCCTCTTGGTTGATACTTCTTTTCTTGAACCGCACACTTGGCTCTTGCTCTTCATCCAACCCTTGTAGATATTGAAACAAAGGTAGCCATCCATTGCAGCATAGTGGATGTGGTCTATATCTAGTACATTCCACTCCCATGCATGATGAAACCTGAACGGAGGTTTCTTCAGTGTACCATATGAAGGATGAACCATGTCTCCTGCCAGGGTCAACATTGAAGGCTGATCACAGGAGAGCACCAGCCGTTTCTTCTAGAGGTCGAAGGGGTTGCCTACAACGAGGCCTATCCGACCCAGGATTTCCTTGTCGTTCCTAAAGTCTACAGTAACGAATTTGACTCGGCCGTCCTTGAGGAAATTCGTAAAATCCTGGCACTCAACGTCGGCATGGCATATGTGGTAGACCAAGCATAAGTCATGCACACAGAACTGGATCACGGCGGGCTTCTTCTTCTCTGTCTCCTTTAGATTCTTCTCGCTTCCCAGAACTGTGGTGTACTCAACATCTAGCCCAGCGATCCACTCCTCATTTGAGTTTTCGAACATGCGTTTGAAGCGAGCAAGGCATTCTTTCACCATTGTGGAAGAACGGGTGTAGATGAAGTCGAACTCATCGCTGGTGATGGTTCTAAACTTGTACTCACAGCCGATCATGGAGATTTGGGACGCCATGGATTTGGGAGGAGGGTTAGGATTAGTGGAACTGCCGTAATGTGAAAGGACGAGACGACTAGGAGCGGTTTATCGATTGTAAAAATGTCCTGTGGGGGGGGCACGTGTGAATGGCAGGGTAGTGGCTTGCCTGGTGGATAAATGGATTCATGCACAGTACTATGGGGGCCCAATTAGATGTCATGTCTACTCGACGCCCAATTAAATGGCTTTCAATGTCATGTCAAGCGTCGAGAAAATTACAGGTGATATGAAACTTTCCATTCTCCCATGATACGGGCTTCCGAGAGCCCTTGGATCTGAGATTGAATGGTTGCATGGCGCGATTCGAGACCTATGGGTGAACATCCTATCCTGGAGGGTTATTTTGCAAATTTTCAGCAACTTAGCAAGCGACCGTTCGATCTCAGATCCAAGGGCTGCCAGCAGCCCGTATCATGGTCGCGCCTACCATGACCGTCGCCTCACTCGCGCGGCCGCTCCCTTGGAGATTTAACACGGTGCGTTAGGCTATCTGATGTTGGCATGTCATACATAGTCATCACTTAGTCACTGATACAACAAGGTTAGCTATAAGGTTGGCTATAAGAGTATTTTTTGTTTACTTCTCTCTATCTCTTTCTGCATAGTATTTATTGCATTTGCCAAGGAGTGAGCTCTTCCAATGAAATGGTGCTTAGATGAGGTGCTATGGGCATTAAATGGCTTAGCAACTCAAGTCCCCAATGCATAGGTGCTTAGTTTTTTGTTGCTAAGTTTGCTTCATCTAGGTACATGCACTAATCACCGTTTCTTCCTCGGGTCACCAAACTAGTCTGTCTCTTCTTAATTAACTTGCCACATCAGCATTTATGCCTATGTGGCAGGCTTAGCACCTGTAGGATCAACTACAATAGTGGGCTATAAGCCCGCTTTACATGGCATTTTGCATATCTAGGGGGGAAGAGGCAAGGAAAAAGTGGAGGAGTGGGCTCTCAAGCAAGAGCCAGCCTCTACATGGTGGAGCATCGGGAGAGGCACCTGTATGGAGGTGGTCAGGAATCGGGAGACTCAAGCAGGTCATAGCGCCGTAGTTAAAATGATA
This sequence comes from Triticum urartu, assembly GCF_003073215.2. Classification (NCBI taxonomy): domain Eukaryota; kingdom Viridiplantae; phylum Streptophyta; class Magnoliopsida; order Poales; family Poaceae; genus Triticum; species Triticum urartu. The sequence continues at coordinate 268,364,259 of NC_053024.1, read as the reverse complement.
ATGGCAAGTCAAATCACCGGGCCCCACCTGTCCAGCAGTAACTCACTGTCAAATCACACAACCCTATGTTTGCAGCAGCCTACTCCCTCATCTTCTCGCGTCTCTGTCGAACCGACTAGGTGGAACTGCCCCGCCTACCGTGCAGGAAAAGCCCCGCCCTCAACTTTTAAATAGTACAGTATACTAATTTTGTATCCATGGATTGCCCCACGGAGCAAAGCCTCAAGAAAACGGGGGTACACATGTACGGAGTATATAGCACACCCGTCGCGTTCGCGTCGCACCCCAGACAGTTGGTCGGTCTGGCATGCCGCTCTCCGAATGGAACGCATGTCATATTGCGTTTGCACACACATGTGGGACCGCAATTGAGAACCGACCATAGGCACACTCCCAAGCCTCGCAAGTCGGGTGAGTTAATAGAAGTAGTACATACGTTGGTACCTGGACGATCCCTGCAAGACACAGAAGATCAGTTCGTCCATGTATGTGACCAGACTATAACAGACATGCACGAAGACTACTCGGCTGCCATCTAGGTCAAGCCGGCTATGTTAATTAGGAAATCTATCGATGGACCACTTTTCTACGAGTTTATCTTTAATTTGAGCTTTGATCCTCATCTAGTTTGTCCGTCGGGATTCATCTTGTCTCCTTTGGGCAGTGAGGCTATGATTTCTTGTCATGTGGCATTTTTTCGTGTTATATGTTATAATCCGGTGCTTCAGATCAAAATGACGACAACTGCACCTCCAGGGCACGTGCATGAAGACTTCTCGACAGTCATTACCGAGGTCAAGCCGGCTCCGGCCGGTAGACAAAAGAAAACTAGTACTCCACTATATAGGCAGGAGCCTCCGCGCGTGCTTGCTAGTGTTGCTCTCTTCACACTGTCTCGTCCTCTCCAGATCTAAACACAACAGCGGTGGCCACACACTCTCTCTCTCTACTCACCGCTGGTCACAGATCCAGCCGGTTCCTCTCCGTCGGGGAAGGTGAGAAGGTGCAATGTTCATGCCGTCGTCCTCGGCGACGGCTCTTACCCACTGCCGGCAAGTCCCGATTAGCGTGCCTTGCTGTTCTCTCCCAAGCATCGCTCACGAGGGAGGACCTCCCACCCCTTCTTCCTTGCTACCGTAGTGTGGGCAGATTCGGCCTCCCGCCGCCCACCTAGCGACATCCCGACGACCCTCAGGTATAACTTCCTTCGAAACCGGCCTTGCTCTACTTCCCGAGCTCCTGACGTTGCTGCATTTGTATCTTTTACTATTTCTCAAGAACCCTCGTGTATATAGGATCGATCGGCTGTTCGAAAACCACCTAATTTTTTTACTGTTAAGTGGTAAAACTAGTTCATGCACTCGAATCTAGTAGTACTTGGTTCAAACAAGGAATAAAGGGGGTGGGGGTGGGGGAAGATTTGTTACCTGAATCTAGGACTTGGTCGAAAGAGGAAATAATGGGGGTGAAAAGCAGCAGAGACTGGCTATCCAACAAACTCAATATAAACCCGATATATTGGTTGAAAAAGGAAAGAAAGTGGGGACTGGGGGACAAGTCAATAGAGTAAGTCCAGCACTAGATTTGCTAGGCTCACACAGTATAAGGTGGCTATATACCGAACAAAAATGGGACCAACCCAGATATCCTCTTCTGATGTTTGTTGCCCCGAGCCGCTCTTATGTAATTCCACTGGTAAAATGTAGCAGTCGCACTGTTAAAAGTAAGGACACGTTAAACCAATGTTGTTTTCAATGTAATGCCTCCAGTAATATGAATCAATGGCACTTTTTTCATGTCCTGCTAAATTTCCCATTAAGATAAATTGCTTCTTTTCGTTATAGATGCAACTGTCCTGGTCCGCCTACTCTCCAGGAGCTTCACGACCAACCTTGATGTTGCTCAATTTTATTGCAACTAATGAAGAAGCTCTGTGGGTTTTGTTTTCTGATGGAAATGGAACCGGGGCTGGAGCCCTTTTCTTAAAAGAAGAAGAAGAAGAAGCTGCTAGCTCATGGGACATTGCTTCATTTTAGGTGAACTACACCAAAAGGTCCCATGAATTGAATCATCCATGTTGGTGACTGGTGTCATCCGTTCTACGATGGCGTTGACTGCGGATATGGTTCCCATCACGAGGTATGTTCCTTTTTGGTCTGACTGTTTGCTAAAGATCCTGCATGTTGATCCTGCTCTTGTGCTACTGTTTTGGCACTGCCATGATAAAGCAGTAATGTTATTGTTTTGCACCTTAATCTGGTGGCACTATTAATTTGAGGCAATGTTTTGGCACTGCTAGTGCCACTGTTTTTTTATATATCGAAAGAGGGGGTTCCCTCCGATTTGATTAAAGAAACCCAACCATAGAGAACCATTATCCAACAACATCTCAGTGTAAACAGGCAGTTATGCAACTACTACTAGAACGGACTAAGTACTAGCAGGAGACAAGTTTGCCACATAAGCTAGGCAGGTAGGGGGACGCAGCACCAGCTCGACCAAGTTTGGATTACAACCCAAATGCTAACACAGAAACATCAGGGGGAAGATAGGGACTAAAAGAGCCAGCTTCAGCATCCCAGTCTAAGCACCCCCGGCCTTCATCCTTGCGACGCACGGTACACCTCATTTGCCACCTGCTCGACCCTAGTGTCACTGATAAAATGAAGTAATAATACAGTTAAAATAGAGCGAGTTTCCTCTCTATCATTTCATTTCCAATGTATAAAAAGAAAGTGCTTCTCTTTGTTAATGTATGTTTCATCAACTAGTCCCATTGTTAATGTTTAAGCATTTTTGCAAACTGGGGTGCTTAATTTTAGTTGATCTGCACAAAAATAGAGATTTGAATGTCTCAAGGCCCCTCCTTGTACTACCGTTGTACACTAATGTTCATCACTGGCAGAAGGTGTATCTGGGAGACTTGGGTCGATTTCCAGTATGATGTAATATTTTCTTCTGTTATTAGTGTATGTTTCATCAGCTAGTACCACTATAATCTAATCACGCCTTTTCATTATTTGTGCAAACAGGGTTATTCAGCTGCATTTTTGTGGAATTGCACAAATGTATTGATGGAACCGGCATATATGCAGAGTGCGAGGTGCCAAGTAAAAATTACCGACACCAACCCTGCTCCATCTAAGCATTGGCATCCCCCACCATCAGTGGGATGTGTGGCGCTCACTATGGACAGATCTTTCTCAGCAGCAAATCCTGTAACCAAATACTAGTAGCTTAGACTTAAAAAAATACTAGTAGCTTATATTGGCAGTTTTCTAGGGGTGTACTCTTTTCTAAATGAAGCACCAATTCTAGAGATCTATTTTTAGCACTTAAAAAATCTAGTTTCATAGGAGTATAAAAGTGTAGACAATGTGATTCTTAGAGAAGAAACTGCAAGTTTCAGTTTTAGATAAGAAACTTCAACTTTCAGAGGCAGAGCATTTATATTAACACGGCCTTTTCAAACAGTGTTAACATCATGCTGGAAGTTTTATTCATGGTCGAAACTGGAACTACCAGCTAGTTAACATCATGTTGATCAACATTAATGCATAGCACATCTTCATATGATGCACAGTCAAAAAGATATGCTATTCTCAAAATGCCCACACAATGTCAAGTGTGCGAAAAAAAGAGAAAACGAGGGACGAAGTTTTGGAAAGTGTAGGACGTGGTGTGCGTAGATGACAATTGGGACCCACATGTCAATAAAGGCAGAGGCAAAAAATTTGGAGATATTTTCTCTGCACAGGCGGAATCGAAGCCGGGCGGAACAGTTGTCGGTTAGTGTCACTCGGCCACTTGGCTAGTTCAGTTGTTTCGTTACTAATAAGGCACTTCCTCAGGTTGTCGGATCTCCACCTGTGCCTTTGTGCACTCGCCGCGACGCTGCTGTCTGCCATTGTGAACATGCTGAACAAACGAGAGGAATCTGGAGAGGACTGTACGTGGAGAGGCGGACAGTCGGGACCCACCAGGTCTATGGCCGTACGCAAGCAAGTGCCTCATCGAAAAAATACTTCCTCCTAATGCTATACTGATGTTGGGGCCCACAGGTTTGTCAACATAGTTACATTTTTTTAGTTGCTTCAACGTAGTTACTATAGGAGATAAATTCACAACGAAGCCGGGGAGCTGGCACGTATCATTTATTGTCACTGGGGCAGCAAGTATCAGCTGGGTTTTGGGCTGCCCCATCTAGGCTTTCTTTTTTAACATGCGCAGCCCACAACCTCGGATGGGAGGTCCATAAGGCTGTTTGTATTTTCTTGAGGGCTGTTATGTATCGACCGGCCTATGGACCTCCCATCCGAGGTTTTATTTTTCCTGAAACATCGGCAACCCAATTTATGTATTTTTTTGAAGAAAATGCAGAGGTCTATTCTATTTTTCTATATAAGAATAGGAGTGGTCAACGTGGTCAACAAATGACACCATCGGAAGTATACTGTGCGTGGAGAGGCTGACAGCTAGGTCCACGGCCACACGCAAGGAAATGCCTCCTTATTACGTGCAAAATAATGATTCCTCCACCTGACAGCTGGGACCCACCGGAAGGGCCTCTGTATTTCGCGATAAAAACGTTCCCACCGCTGACAGGTCGGACCCACCAGCTATATCTTCGCATGCAAGGAAGTGCCTCCTTATTACGCACAAAAAAAATGAATACTCCCCCTGCTAGTTGGGACCCACCTTGGTGGGAGGCTGACTTGTGGGCCTACTAAGTTGACGGGGACGGAGTGCTTTGTCAACTTAGTCAATATGAACGATTCTAGCTCCAGTGACCGTACGATGTCCATCCAACGGCCGTAGTACTTCTTCAACCTCTGGTCTTGTTGCTCTAGCCGCCCAAAGCAGCGCCAGTCATGCCGCATGCTCCTGCCTCCCGTGGCCGGCTGTGCTGTCGTGGAGGCCTCACCACCCCCTACTATTCCCACCGCTGGCCAGGCCATCCCTGTACTCACCCACACCCCCTGTTATTCTGCGGCGACGGCAGCCTCACACCGCAGCGAACCAGTGAACCCTCGTACTCCTCTACGCGTGGGCATCCACTGCCGCGTCTTCCCCGGCTCCGCGTCGTCCCCTTCCTAGGACTCGCCGTCGTCCACCGCCCTGGTGCTCTCGACGCGACGTGGTCAACGTGGTCAAGGAACGGCTTCCATCGGACATGGACTGTACATGGAGAGGCTGACAGCTGGGTCCACTGCCGCAGCAAGGAAGTGCCTCCTTATTACGCGCAAAATAATTATTCCTCCACCTGACAGCGGGGACCCACCGGATGGGCCACCGTATTTCGCGAAAAAAACATTTCCCCTGACTGCTGGAACCCACCAGCTACATCTTCGCACGCAAGGTAGTGTGTCCGGGCAAAAAAAAGATTCGCCCCCCTGACTGCTGGGACCCACCATCTACATCTTCGCACGCAAGGAAGTGCCTGACAGTCGGGACCCACCTGCTCGAAGCGTACGTAGCGTTGTCATTCTGGTCGCGAACATGTACGTACATACTGGTCGATGTAGAGGCGCGCACGTGTCACAGTAGAGGCACGCACGTAGCATGTACACATACATACAGCGGCCAGGGTGCAAGAAAGTAAATACGGCCACGTATGTACATATGGGCGAGGTCTCGAACGCCTACTCACGCGTACGTACGGCCAGGGCTCGTGTACATGGCTGGGTCGAAAAGGAGAAACAATGTCGTGGTCGTGTTCATGGGGAGCCAACCAGCTGGGTCGGAAGGGAATGCGTCGTCGTGTTCATCGGGAGGGCTTGGACGGAACAGCCGATTGAAACGAGGCCTGGCGTACCGCAGAACGGAGGAAACGGCCTTGTGTTCGACCGTCACGTTCGAAACGGGATCCTATTCATCGGGAGGGGACTGGCGTACCGCAAAATGGAGGAAACAGATCTCCTACAGTCGAAATGGGGGTCATGTTGATCGGGAGGGGTCTGGCGTACCGCAAAATGGAGGAAACAGACTTGTGTTGGAGCACTACGGTCAAAACATGGGTCCTGTTCATCGGGAGGGGTGTGGCGTACCGCAAAACGGGACTCCATGGTATACTGTTCATCTCCACCATCGACCCCCTCCAGCCTCCATGGGCTACTGTTCATCCACCATCAACCTCCTCCAGCCTCCACCTGCAACTGTTCATCCACGGGCTCCTGTTCATCCAGCCTCCACTGCGCGCTACTCCATCGGCTACTGTTCAACCAGCCCTCTCCACGGGCTCCTGTTCAACCACCCCTCCACGGGCTACTGTTCATCCAGCCCTCCACCGTCTACTGTTCATCCTGCCCTCCATGGGGTGGTCCTGTTCATCCTGCCCTCCACGAGGTCCTGTTCATCCCGCCCCAACCGGCTCGATCAATCGGGGTCCTGTTCATCCAGATGCAACACCACGAGGTCCTGTTCATCCACCCTCACCGGGAACAGTTCATCCAAACCCTCCAGCAACGCTCATTGTTCATCCAGAGGCAGCATCAATCGGCTTCAGTTAGCAGCAATAGCGAAGGAATCGCTCAATCATGTTCATTTAACAGCCATCGATCGATCGCTCGGGTTCAGTAATGTGTAGCCTACAGTGCAATCGCTCGGGTTCAGTTAGATCCCAACACCTCGCTCGGGTTCAGTTAGAGCCCAACGCCTCGCACCCACGCGCGTGCGTGTACAAGAGAAACGTGCATCGCTCGGCCCCGACCACCCACCGTAACCAGGAACACCCCGATATTTTCCTCGCCCTCGCTTCTACCACGTTTTTTTCCGTCATGGACGGCCGAAAGAATGTCACGCAGCTACGTCTCCGGCCCGTCCAGGACGAAAATCCCATTTTCTGTCATGATTTTTTGTCACAGAAGTAGGACCCCAGCACATCTATGATGATACCGGGTTTTGTCACAATTATCGTCATAGAAGTGTCATAAGTATGACAGAAAAAAATTCATTTTGCCCAAAATGTCATGGATGTGTCATTTTTTGTAGTGCTATCATGCGGCTGTCTTACATGAAAGTAGTGCTCGTCAGTATCATGCATTAATGAGTTCTGAAGAGCAAATTTTATTCCTTTTTCTTGTGGGTTTGACTTGACAAGGCAAAATCAAAAAAGAGGAAGGAAAAGAGTAAGGAAGGCGATGATGGTGGTCCTCTGCAGCAACGTAAATGGAGCATCTTTACAGATTCTCCTTGTACTGCTAGTGCATTACAAGTTCCAAGTCTCCGCTCCCCTACTCCACCATCCAAGGTGCTTGCTCTTACTTGGCAGTGTGATATCTGGTTGCATGTTGCATATGGTGTCTAGCTTGTATTGCTCCTAATTAGTGTAAACTGCATCTGCTTAGCTTACACATGATACGTGTGAATATGACACGCTTTTCTGTTTTTGGTACATACTATATCTATCTATCACACCATGTTCTTACATGAAACTACTCTTCTTGTGTATCTTGCGTCAGTCACATATGATGGGACACCTTTAAGTTGGCAGTGTGATATTTGTTTGCATCTTGAATATGATTTCTAGCATGTAGTGCTTCTAATTTGATGAACGCCAGCTATGAGTTTTAACTTGGCAGAGTGATATCGATTGCACCTTCCATATGGTGTCTAGCTTGTAGTGCTTCTAATTTGTTGAAGTGCCTTCTACTTAGTTACCACATCATAGGTGTGAATATGTCAAGCCGTCCAGTTTTTCGTACATATTCCATCCTTGTATCATGACTTTGCCTTTCATCAGAGTAGTGTTCGTCAGTATCATGCATGAATGAGTTCTGAAGAGCGAATTTTATTCATTTTTCTTGTCGGTTTGACCTCACAATGCAAAATCAATAAATCGGAAGGAAATTGGTAAGGCATTGGATGATGGTTGTCCTTCCGAGCAACTAAAACGGAGGGTCTCTACAGATTCTACTCCTCCATCCTCCCAACAAGATTCGGAAGACAACGCAAGGCTAGACAGTCAACATAGCTTTGTAGATGATGAGCACAGCTCCCCTACTCCACCATTACAGGTGCTTGCTCTAACTTGGCACTATTTTATGTGGTTGCATGTTGCGTATGATGTCTAGCTTATATTGCTTCTAACTTTGTTGGTTGAATTGCATCTGCTTACTTTGCACATAATGCCTGTGAATATGACATGTGTTCCTGTTTCTAGAACATACAATATCTGATCACACCATGTTCTTACATCAGACTACTGTTCTTGCATATCCCGCATCAGTCACTTATGATAATGCACCTTTAAGTCACCATTGTGATATTGGTTGTATCTTGCATATGATTTCTAGCATGTACTACTTCTAATTTGTTGAAACGCCAAATAGTTTGAACTTGGCAGAGTGATATTGGTTGCACCTTTCATATGGTGTCTAGCTTTTAGTGCTTGTAATTTGTTTAAATAGCTTCTGCTTAGTTACCACATCATAGGTGTGAATATGTCATGCCGTCCTTTTTTCTGTACATATTCCATCCTCGTATCATGTGTTTGCCTTTCATCCGAGTAGTGTTCGTCAGTATCATGCATGAATGAGTTCTGAAGAGCGAATTTTATTCCTTTTTCTTATCGGTTTGACTTCACAATGCAAAATCAATACAGCTGAAGGAAATTAGCCCGGCAGTGGACGATGGTGGTCCTGTGGAGCAACTCAAACAGAGGGTCTCTATAGATTCTACTCCGCCATCCTACCAACAAGATTCGCAAGACAACACAAGGCTGGACAGTCAACGTAGCTGTGTAGATGATGAGCACATCTCCCCTACTCCACCATCACAGGTGGTTGCTCTAACTTGGCACTATTATATGTGGTTGCATGTTGCGTATGATGTCTAGCATGTATTGCTTCTAACTTTGTTGAATTGCATCTGCTTACTTTACACATAATGCCTGTGAATATGACACTTATTCCTGTTTCTAGAACATACGTGTAGATGATGAGCACATCTCCCCTACTCCACCATCACAGGAGCTTGCTCTAACTTGGAACTGTTATATGTGGTTGCGTGTTCCATATGATGTCTAGTTTGTATTGCTTCCGATTTTGTTGAATTGCATCTGCGTAGCTTACAACGTATACCTGCAATGATTACTTACCCATAAGACACATTTAACTTGGGAGTGTGATGTAGGTTGCATCTTGCATTGTCTTCTAGCTTGTACTGCTTCTAATTTCTTGAAATGGCACTTACGACGAGACACTTTTTACCTGATAGAGTGATATTGGTTGCATGTTCATATGGTGCCTAGCTTTCATTTCTTCTAATTTTTTTGAAATGCCTTCTGCTTACTATTTTTCATACATATTGCATCCTCCTATCGTACATCTGAATATGCAATGTTGTCTTTTTCTGTATATATTCCATCCTCCTATCCCGTGCTTGCCTTACATCAAAGTAATGTTCGTATGTATCATGCATCAACCAGTTATGCAGAGCTAATTTTATTCATCTTCTTTTGGTTTTGACTTCATAACGCAATATCAGAAAATAGGAAGGAAAAGAGTAAGTTAGGGGATGTTGGTGATCCTCCGAACCAATGCAAACTGAGACTCTATAGATTTGCCACTGCTACTGCTAATGAAGTTGAAGTCCCAAGTCTACATGATGAGTTCATCTCCCGTACTCCACCATCACAGGTGCTTGCTCTAAGTTGACTGTGTGATAATTGGTTTCATGTTGCATATATTGTCTAGCCTCTATTTCTTCTATTTTGATTAAATTTCACCAATTGAGTTTATACGTTATACATGTGTATATGACATGCCTTTCTATGTCTAGAATACACTACATCTATCAATCATACCATGTTCTTACATCAACGTACTATTGTTGTGTATCCCGCATCAGTCACTCATGATTGGACGCTTTTAACATGGCACTTTGATAGTGGTTGCATCTTGCATTGATTTCTATGTTGTACTGCTTCTAATTTTTCGAAATGCCACTTATGACAAGACACTTTTAACTACGCAGAGTGATATTGGTTGCATCTTTCATATGGTGTCTAGCTTGCATTAATTCTATTTTCTTGTAAATCCTTCTGCTTAGTTTACACATCGTAGCTGAGAATATGTCAGGCCATCATGTTTTTCTTACATATTCCATCCTCATACGGTTGTCTTATATGAATGTATTGCTTGTCTATATCATGCATCAATGAGTTCCAAAGAGCGATTTTATTCTTTTGTGTTGTGGGTATGCCTTGACATGGCAAAGTCAAAAAAGAGCAAGGAAAATAATATAGTAGGGAATGGTGTTACTCATCGGGTGAAACGGAAAAGGATCTGCCCTCGAGATTCTGCTGGTACTTATAGTGTAGTAGAAGGTCCAAGTCCATCGGCTAAATCTACAAACACAGTATCACCTGCTCCACCAGCTGCAGCATCCGCTTCAACTGTACCAGCATCTCAACAAGTTACTCGTTCATTTGCTCCGGAATTGGCTAGTTTCCAAGCTGCATTCACACCTAACACTACCACCGAAGCATTGCTGACACAACAGGACTTGGCAAGATCAGATGAACATCATGAGCATCAACACCAAGATGGTACCTGACCGAGTCAAGTTGCAGTTGCATGCTCCTTTATATGTACTCTCATAGTTTGATGTGCACTAACACTTTCCATATTCATTGTTGAACTAGCACCACGGTGCAAGCGGAAACAGACATCAGGGATAATGCTTGACAGATTAAGAAAATCTAAAGGAGGAAGAATGTAGATCCATTTTGAGGCAGGTTTAAAAAGGCCACGTGATGCTACAGAGTCACCCAAGTTAGTATCAGAGGTAGCCATTGCCTTTAGGTGTCATGCACGTATCCTCCCAACGTGGATCCAGTACAGGAATGAGAAAGACAATACCCATTTTAACACCTTCCTTGACCATTTATCCGTAAGTAATGTTATTCATCGCAATTTGTAACATTTTCTTGCTCTGTTCGATACTTTCTAGCTTCCTCCTAATAAGACTCACATTCTTTTTTCAACAAATGATGTTCAAGTTGGATCCAAAATATTATGCAACTAAACAAGCATGCACTCATGTTTTTCAGTCTACTCTACAACAGTATCGGTACCACCTTAGAAAATCTCACTTTGAAGGCAAGGCTAACAATGAAATCACCCAAACATCTCCAATGGAATATATTACAGATGAAGACTGGACAACCATTGCTAAACATTGGTCTGATCCAAAGTATCAGGTAGGGTATATGTATTTGATTAGACCACATATTGAACTTGTATTTATGTCTGTGCCTTACAAGTGTATCTTCTTCTAGGATAAATGTTTGAAGAACAAGACCAACCGTTCTAAAGTGAAATTCCAACAGACAACAGGATCTCTTAGCTATATTGCGCACTGCGAGCCTCTTGTAAATAGCTGCTACTTCCTTCTTTTTTCTGTGCCATATTATCGTATCTATTTTGACTTGTTCCAAATACAGAGGAAAACCCATGCGGACCAAAAAGAACCTGAACCGAATGCAGTGCAAATCTTCAAGGATTGCCACACCAGCAAGATGAAGGGCATGAGCACACCAGTTCAGGCCGCTGTTGTAAGTCCTTACTCCTCCTGCCATTGAACTGATTGGTACTATGATGTGTTCATTTAACTGCTTGGTTTGCAGCCAATGTCAGTCACTCTGTTCACTTTTATACACAGTTGTCTTAACGTATCATGATGACCCACAAGTATAGATGGATCTATCATAGTCCTTTCGATAAGTAAGAGTGTCAAACCCAACGAGGAGCAGAATGAAATGATAAGCGGTTTCCAGCAAGGTATTCTCTGCAAGTACTGAAACAAGTGGTAACAGATAGTTTTGTGATAAGGTAATTTGTAAAGAGCAACAAGTAATAAAAGTAAATAAGGTACAGGAAGATGGCCCAATCCTTTTTGTAGCAAAGGACAAGCCTGGACAAGCTCTTATATGATGTAAAGCGCTCCCGAGGACACATGGGAATATTGTCAAGCTAGGTTTATCACGTTCATATGATTCACGTTCGGTACTTTGATAATTTGGTATGTGGGTGGACCGGTGCTTGGGTGCTTCCCTTACTTGGACAAGCATCCCAATTATGATTAACCCCTATTACAAGCATCTACAACTACAACGAAAGTATTAAGGTAAACCTAAGCATAGCATGAAACATATGGATCCAAATCAGCCCCTTACGAAGCAACGCATAAACTAGGGTTTAAGCTTCTGTCACTCTAGCAACCCATCAACTACTTATTAATTCCCAATGCCTTCCTCTAGGCCCAAATAATGGTGAAGTGTCATGTAGTCGACATTCACATAACACCACTAGAGGAGAGACAACATACATCTCATCAAAATATCGAAGGAATACCAAATTCACATGACTACTAATAGCAAGACTTCTCCCAAGTCCTCAGGAACAAAAGTAACTACTCATAAAGCATAAACATGTTCATAATCAGAGGGGTATTAATATGCATATAGGATCTGAACATATGATCTTCCACCAATTAAACCAACTAGCATCAACTACAAGGAGTAATTAACACTACCAGCAACCTACTAGCACCAATCCCGAACTTAGAGACAAGAATTGGATACAAGAGATGAACTAGGGTTTTGAGATGAGATGGTGTTGATGAAGATGTTGATGGAGATTGCCCTCTCCCGATGAGCGGAGCGTTGGTGATGATGATGGCGATGATTTCCCCCTCCCGGAGGGAAGTTTCCCCGGCAGAACAGCTCCGCCAGAGCCCTAGATTGGTTCCACCAAGGTTCCGCCTCGTGGCGGCGGATTTTCGTCCGAGAAGATGGCTTATGATTTTTCCCATCAAGAGACTCCATATAGCAGAAGATGGCCACCGGAGGGCCACCAAGGGGCCCACGAGGTAGGGGGGCGCGCCCCCACCCTCGTGGGCAGGGTGTGTCCCCCCTGGTGAAGTTCTTGCTCTCAGAATTTTTTATATATTTGGAAAACATCTTCCATGAAGTTTCAGGACTTTTGGAGCTGTGCAGAATAGGTCTCTAATATTTGCTCCTTTTCCAGCCCAGAATCCCAGCTGCGGGCATTCTCCCTCTTTATGTAAACCTTGTAAAATAAGAGAGAATATGCATAAGTATTGTGACATAATGGGTAATAACCACCCATAATGCAATAAATATTGATATAAAAGCATGATGCAAAATGGACGTATCAACTCCCCCAAGCTTAGACCTCGCTTGTGCTCAAGTGAAAAGCCGAAATCGAAAAATATGTCCACATGTTCAGAGATAGAGGTGTCGATAAAAATAAAATATGGACATGAGGGCATCATGATCATTCTTACAACAGCAACTTATATAATTCTTGTCATATAATCTCTTATGCTACAGTAATAATTTAATCACAATATCATGTTTGAATCGTAAACTTCATTGAAAACTAACAAACTACAATCTCAGTCATTGAAGCAATTGCAATTTATCATAACATATGAAAGAGTCAACGTATAAGAGCTTTTCAGCAAGTCCACATACTCAACTATCATATAATGTTTCACAATTGCTAACACTCACGCAATACTTATGGGTATGGAGTTTTAATCGGACACAGAGAAAGTTAGGGCTTGTATTGCCTCCGAACGTTTTACCTCAAGGGTAATGTCAACAGTAATAGTTCATGAAAACTGACATCCAATTAGCCATATGTACCAGGATCTTTCCAACATATTGTGCTTGCCAAAGGATAAAGTGTAAAAAGCAAGGGTGAAAATCACCATGTCTCTTATGCAATGTAGGAGATAAAAGTAAAAGATAGGCCCTTCGCAGAGGAAAGCAGTGGTTGTCATGCGCTTTTATGGTTGGATGCACAAAATCTTAATGCGAAAGAACGTCACTTTATATTGCCACTTGTGATATGGACCTTTATTATGCAGTCTGTCGCTTTTATTACTTCCATATCACACGATCGTATAAAGCTTATTTCCTCCACACCAATCAATCATACATATTTAGAGAGCAATTTTTATTTCTTGCACCGATGACAACTTACTTGATGGATCTTACTCAATCCTTAGGTAGATATTGTGGACTCTTATGGCAAGACTGGTTTAAGGGTATTTGGAAGCACAAGTAGTATCTCTACTTGGTGCAATGAATTCGGCTAGCATGAGGGGGAAAGGCAAGCTCAACATGTTGGAGGATCCAAGACAATATAATTTATCTCAGATGTGAGAAAACATAACCCATCACGTTGTCTTCCTTGTCCAACGTCAACTCTTTAGCATGTCATATTTTAATGAGTGCTCACAATCATAAAAGATGTCCAAGATAGTATATTTATATGTGAAGACCTCTCTTTCTTTATTACTTCCTATTAATTGCAACGGTGACCAAAACTATGTTTGTCAACCCTCAACAACTTTTATTCATCATACTCTTTCTATGTGAACTCATTACTCTCCATAAGACTCACATGATCTCTTTGTTTCTTTTTATTTCTTTCTCTTTTCTTTTATTCACTTAGGATCATGGCAAAATAATCAAGCCCTTGACTCAACACTAATCTTTATTATATATAGCTCACGGACTCGATTACATAGAAGGATAATAAAGCAAAACTCACAACTAGATCATATTGAGAACTTTTATTCTACTAGATCAAGATATTACTAAAAGGATCGAACTAAGAAAAACGGTAAAGATAAGAGTGATGGTGATACGATACCGGGGCACTCCCCCAAGCTTGGCAGTTACCAAGTGGAGTGCCCATACCCATGTGATTATGTCTCCTTTGTTGGTGAAGAAGGTGGGGATGTTGATGATGGATAGTCGCACATTGAGCGTAGGAGGTCTTCTAGCTTGCGGATAATGCCCTTGAGTGCGATTATATGCTCCTTCAACAAAATATTTTCACGTGTGAGATACTTATTTTGTATACGAGCTAACTCAATCATCTTGAAAGCTTCGATTTCTATTGGGGTAAGAAGATTGTGATCCAGTTGAAGGGTGTCTTCTGTTGCTGGAACTTCGTCCTCCATGGCCTTCTTGATCCCTTCATCCTTGTTGATCTCCATGGGTTCTTCTCTCTTCAGCTCTATCTTCATTAGCCAAGCATCGTTGCCCTCATGGTTGGAGGAGGAGGGAGATGACATAGTGCCTGGCCTTGACAACCCTGATAGAAAACAGCTCGAAACAAAGACATGAGATTTTTGCGTGATATAGGAGTCAAAACCCCCGGGAGATTATATAATGAATTTTTACCGACCAAAATACGTGTCATGTACGAAAACGGAGTCCGGAGAGTACACGAGGTGCCCACGAGGTAGGGGGGCGCGCCGAGTAGGGTAGGGCGCGCCCTCCACCCTCGTGGAGCCCTCGTGTCCTTCCCGGACTGCTGCTTATTTTTCTATTTTTTTAATATTCCAAAACAGAGAAATATTGCCTTAAAAACTGCTTTGGAGTCGGTTTACTTACCGTACCACATACCTATTCCTTTTCGGAGTCTGAAACTTTCCGAAAAGTGTCCCTTATGAATTCCACCGGGGTTACGGTTTCAATAACATTGGTTTCAGCATTTATGGGATTACCTGAGATATAGTGTTTTATTCTTTGACCGTTCACCACCTTCGGATTTGTGCCTTCGAAGTTGTTGATTTTTATGGCACCAGAACGGTAGACCTCCTCGATAACGTAAGGACCTTCCCATTTAGAGAGAAGTTTTCCTGCAAAAAATCTTAAACGAGAGTTGTATAGCAATACATAGTCACCTACATTAAACTCATGCTTTTGTATCCTTTTGTCATGCCATCTTTGAACTTTTTCTTTAAACAACTTGGCATTTTCGTAGGCTTGGGTTCTCCATTCATCAAGTGAGCTAATATCAAATAACCTCTTCTCACCGGCAAGTTTAAAATCATAATTAAGTTCTTTAATAGCCCAATAAGCCTTGTGTTCTAGTTTGAGAGGTAAGTGACATGCTTTTCCATAGACCATTTTATACGGAGACATACCCATAGGATTTTTATATGCAGTTTTATAGGCCCATAACGCATCATCAAGTTTCTTGGACCAATTCTTTCTAGACCTATTAACAGTCTTTTGCAAAATTAATTTGAGTTTTCTATTACTCAATTCAACTTGACCACTAGACTGAGGGTGATAAGGAGATGCAATTCTATGATTAACATCATATTTAGCAAGCATTTTACAAAAAGCACCATGAATAAAATGTGAACCACCATCAGTCATTAAATATCTAGGGACTCCAAATCTTGGAAAAATAACTTCTTTAAGCATTTTAATAGAAGTGTTGTGATCAGCACTACTAGTTGGAATAACTTCTACCCACTTAGTAACGTAATCAACAATAACTAAAATATGTGTATAACCATTAGAGGAAGGAAAAGGTCCCATATAGTTAAAGCCCCAAACATCAAATGGTTCAATAACAAGTGAATAATTCATAGGCATTTCTTGACATCTACTAATATTACCAATTCTTTGACATTCATCACAAGATAAGACAAACCTACAGGCATCCTTGAAGAGAGTAGGCCAATAAAAACTAGATTACAGTACCTTATGTGCAGCTCTATCTCTAGCATGGTGTCCTCCATAAGCTTCAGAGTGACACTTGCGTAGGATCTGTTCCTGTTCATGCTCAGGTACACAATGTCTAATAACACCATCTGCTCCTTATTTATAAAGATGTGGGTCATCCCAAAAGTAATGCCTCAAATCATAGAAGAACTTTTTCTTTTGCTGGTATGTGAAACTAGGTGGTATAAACTTAGCAACAATGTAATTAACATAATCAAGATACCATGGAGCAGTATGAGAAGCATTTATGACATTTAATTGCTCATCAGGAAAGCTATTATCAATAGGTAGTGGGTCATCAAGCACATTTTCTAACCTAGACAAGTTGTCTGCAACGGGGTTCTCAGCCCCTTTTCTATCAACAATATGCAAATAAAATTCTTGTAGCAAGAGAACCCATCTAATAAGTCTAGGTTTAGCATATTTCTTTTCCATAAGATATTTAATAGCAGCATGATCAGTGTGAATAGTTACTTTAGAATCAACAATATAAGGTCTAAACTTATCACAAGCAAATACAACTGCTAAGAATTCTTTTTCAGTAGTAGCATAATTTCTTTGAGCATTGTCTTGAGTTTTACTAGCATATTGAATAACATTTAATTTCTTATCAACTCTTTGCCCTAGAACAACACCTACAACATAATCACTAGCATCACACATAATTTCAAAGGGTAAATTCCAATTAGGTGGCTGAACAATAGGTGCAAAAATCAATGCTTTCTTAAGTATTTCAAATGCTTCTACGCAATCATCATCAAAGACAAATGGTATATCTTTTTGTAATAAATTAGTCAGAGGCCGAGAGATTTTTGACAAGTCCTTAATGAACCTCCTATAAAAACCGGCATGACCAAGGAAACTTCTTATACCTTTGATGTCCTTGGGAAATGGCATCTTTTCAATAGCATCAACCTTGGCTTTATCAACTTCAATACCTCTTTCAGAAACTTTATGCCCCAAGACAATACCTTCATTAACCATAAAGTAGCACTTTTCCCAATTCAAGACAAGATTAGTTTCTTCACATCTCTGCAAAACTCGATCAAGGTTGCTCAAGAAAGCATCAAAAGAATCCATAGACGGAAAAGTCGTCCATGAAAACCTCACAAATCTTTTCACAGAAGTCAGAGAATATAGCCATCATGCATCTTTGACAGGTAGCAGGTGCATTACATAAACCAAAAGGCATACGTCTATAAGAAAAAGTACCAAAAGGGCTTGTAAAAGTAGTCTTTGATTGATCTTTGGCTGACACGGGTATTTGAGAGAAACCAGAATAACCATCTAGAAAGCAAAAATGTGTATGTTTGGACAATCTTTCTAGCATTTGATCGATAAAAGGTAAGGGGTAATGATCCTTTTTAGTAGCCTTATTTAATTTGCGGAAATCAATTACCATCCTATAGCCTATAATAATTCTTTGAGGGATCAATTCATCTTTATCATTAGGAACAACAGTAATACCTCCCTTCTTAGGGACACAATGGACAGAGCTTACCCACTGACTATCAACAACGGGATAAATTATACCTGCCTCAAGGAGCTTTAGTATCTCCTTTCTTACCACTTATTCCATTTTAGGATTCAATCGGTGTTGATGATCATGAACTGGTTTAGCATCTTCTTCCAAATTAATTTTATGTTGACATAGAGTGGGACTAATGCCCTTAAGATCATCAAGAGTATACCCAATAGCAGCGCGGTGCTTCTTCAGAGTTTTCAATAATCTCTCTTCCTCATGCTCTGAAAGTTTAGCACTAATAATAACAGGATATATCTTTTTCTCATCAAGATAAACATATTTAAGAGTATCAGGTAATGGTTTAAGCTCAAACGCGGGATCACCCTTGGGTGGAGGAGGATCCCCTAGGATTTCAACAGGTAAATTGTTTTTCAGAATAGGTTCCTGTTTAAAGAATACTTCATCTAACTCCCTTCTTTCATTCATAAACTTATCATTTTCATGGTCTAGCAAGTATTGTTCTAAAGGATCACTAGGAGGTACGGAAATAGAAGCAAGACCAATAATTTCATCCTTACTATGTAATTCTTCTTCACGGTGTTTTCTACTAAATTTAGAAAAATTAAATTCATGAGTCATATCATCTAAACCGATAGTAACAACATCTCTTTTGTAATCTATGGTAGCATTAACAGTATTTAAGAAGGGTCTACCAAATATAATGGGACAAAATCTATCTTGTGGGGAACCCAGAACAAGAAAATCAGCAGGATATTTAGTTTTCCCACACAAGACTTCAACATCTCTAACAATTCCCATTGGTGAAATAGTATCTCTATTGGCAAGTTTAATTGTGACATCAATATCTTCCATCTCAGCAGGTGCAATATCATGCATAACTTCTTTGTATAAGGAATAAGGTATTGCACTAGCACTAGCACCCATATCACATAAGCCATGATAACAATGATCTCCTATTTTAACAGAAATAACATGCATGCCTACCACAGGTCTAGGTTTATCTTTATCACGAGGTTTAGCAACTCTAGCAGTTTCATCACAGAAATAAATAACATGCCCATCTATATTATGAGACAAGAGATCTTTAACAATAGCAATATTAGGTTCAACTTTAACTTGCTCAGGAGGTGTATATGTTTTAATATTGCTTTTATGAACCATGGTTGAAGCTTTAGCATGATCCTTTATCCTAACAGGAAAAGGTGGTTTCTCAACATAAGAAGTAGGAACAATAGGATCATTATAAGTGATAGTATTTTCTTCAACTTTAATAGGTGCAGCTACTTTTACTTCTATGGGATGATGATATTTAAACCACTTCTCCTTGGGGAGATCAACATAAGTAGCAAAAGATTCACAGAAAGAAGCTACTATCTCAGAGTCAAGTCCATATTTAGTGCTAAATTTACGAAAAATATCGGTATCCATAAAAGATTTAACAGAATCAAAACTAGGTGCCATACCTGACTCCTTACCATTGTAGAGGTCCCAATATTCAGAGTTGCGTTTAATTCTTTCCAATAAATCCCATTCGAATTCAATAGTCTTCATCATAAAAGAGCCAGCACAAGAAGTATCAAGCATGGTGTGATTGTTACCAGAAAGCCGAGCATAAAAATTTTGAATAATCATTTCTCTTGAGAGCTCATGATTGGGGCATGAATATAACATTGATTTAAGCCGCCCCCAACCTTGAGCGATGCTTTCTCCTTCGCGAGGCCAAAAATAATATATATAATTGCGATCATGATGAACAAGATGCATAGGATAAAACTTCTGATGAAATTCCAATTTCAAACGTTTATAATTCCAAGACCCCATATCATCACATAGCCTATACCATGTCGATTCATCTCCCCTCAAAGATAAAGGGAAGACCTTCTTCTTAACAACATCTCCAGGTACACCTGCATGCTTAAATAATTCAAAAACTTCATCCGCATATATCTGATGTTCATCAGGATGTTTTGTTCCATCTCCTAAAAAAGGATTAGCTAGCAGTTTTTCTATCATACCCGCAGGAACTTCAAAGCAAGCATTTTCATTTTCATTTTCATTTTCAGTAGGTTGAGGAGCAACTCTTTGCTCTACTAGTCGGGGTGAATATACCCCGAACAAGCCCCTCAGAGGATTACTTTCCATGGTGACAAGTGACAGTAAATTTCAGCACACTATAAAAAATTTTCCTTACCAAATTCCACCTACCAAAGGCACTTCACTCCCCGGCAACGGTGCCAGAAAAGAGTCTCGATGACCCACAAGTATAGGGGATCTATCATAGTCCTTTCGATAAGTAAGAGTGTCGAACCCAACGAGGAGCAGAAGGAAATGATAAGCGGTTTCCAGCAAGGTATTCTCTGCAAGTACTGAAACAAGTGGTAACAGATAGTTTTGTGATAAGGTAATTTGTAACGAGCAACAAGTAACAAAAGTAAATAAGGTGCAGCAAGATGGCCCAATCCTTTTTGTATCAAAGGACAAGCCTGGACAAACTCTTATATGATGTATAGCGCTCCCGAGGACACATGGGAATATCGTCAAGCTAGGTTTCATCACGTTCATATGATTCGCGTTCGGTACATTGATAATTTGCTATGTGGGTGGACCGGTGCTTGGGTGATGCCCTTACTTGGACAAGCATCCCACTTATGATTAAACCCTATTGCAAGCATCTGCAACTACAATGAAAGTATTAAGGTAAACCTAACCATAGCATGAAACATATGGATCCAAATCGGCCCCTTACGAAGCAACGCATAAACTAGGGTTTAAGCTTCTGTCACTCTAGCAACCCATCATCTACTTATTACTTCCCAATGCCTTCCTCTAGGCCCAAATAATGGTGAAGTGTCATGAAGTCAACGTTCACATAACACCACTAGAGGAGAGACAACATACATCTCATCAAAATATCGAATGAATACCAAATTCACATGACTACTAATAGCAAGACTTCTCCCATGTCCTTAGGAACAAAAGTAACTACTCACAAAGCATAAACATGTTCATAATCAGAGGGGTATTAATATGCATATAGGATCTGAACATATGATCTTCCACCAATTAAGCCAACTAGCATCAACTACAAGGAGTAATTAACACTACTAGAAACCTACTAGCACCAATCCCGGACTTAGACACAAGAATTGGATACACGAGATGAACTAGGGTTTTGAGATGAGATGGTGCTGATGAAGATGTTGATGGAGATTGCCCTCTCCCGATGAGAGGAGCGTTGGTGATGACGATGGCGATGATTTCCCCCTCCGGGAGGGAAGTTTCCCCGGTAGAACAGCTCCGCCGGAGCCCTAGATTGGTTTTGCCAAGGTTCCGCCTCGTGGTGGCCGAGTTTCGTCCGAGAAGATGGCTTATGATTTTCTCCCATCGAGAGACTCCATATAGAAGAAGATGGCCACTGGAGGGCCACCAGGGGGCCCACGAGGTAGGGGGGCGCGCACCCACCCTCGTGGGCAGGGTGTGCCCCCCTGGTGAAGTTCTTGCTCTCAGTATTTTTTTATATATTTGGAAAACATCTTCCGTGAAGTTTCAGGACTTTTGGAGCTGTGCAAAATAGGTCTCTAATATTTGCTCCTTTCCAGCCCAGAATCCCAGCTGCCAGCATTCTCCCTCTTTATGTAAACCTTGTAAAATAAGAGAGAATAGGCATAAGTATTGTGACATAATGTGTAATAACAGCCCATAATGAAATAAATATTGATATAAAAGCATGATGCAAAATGGACGTATCATATCATTTCACCTTACATGGTTTAAAAGAGATGAAGGATATTCTTTTGGTCTTGATCTGTAATCTAGTAGTGATGTTCAAGTGCGGACACAATGATACAATAGCCTATTTGTTTTATATCTGTTTGCCCATGATATGAATGATGTCATACTATGTTCATCCTACTTTAAACCATGTCTCTTTATCCTTAGATGTCAACGAATGTGAGGAAATAGACAATACAGTAGGCATGCTACATGTACATATGTTCCGAAAGTGATTTTATTATGTAGTTGGCACTACAATACATGCTAATGTAATACAGTAGTTCGCCAAAATAAGTTATGTATAAATGTGGAACCTACTTTGTTTGTTTTCGTCTCATTAGTAACTTATCTGGTACACTAATCTACAAGTTCAAACTTTCAGAAAGCTATGGAACAAATGATTGAACAACCACAACCACCTAAAGGTGACGAGGCTACCATAGGCACAATGTCACCTCTTGCTGCAGTGCGTCAGTATCTCTCCACTAATAGTGCAAAAAGCACCTTCCTATGTAATTCTGGGTTGGTTGTCAAGGTAATCTCGTCTAAATCGCCTACTGAACAAAATCTTTCGGCTAGACAGAGTGATATATCTGTGCTCCAGACACAAGTCCAATCCCTAATGGACGTTGTGTCAAAAACAAAAATAGTGGTTGACAAATGTCGTGAAGATATGAATGGTTTTGAAACAGGACTATTAGACATTTGCTTCGTTGTTCAAGAGCAATGGCAGAAAAGGGGGAAGATCATGCTGCTCCATCAGATTCTACAGCCTGAAACATAAGCACTCAGGTCAAATGATCTGTGCTTCTATACATCTGATGGTGCTTTTATCTGCAAGGATTGTAAACTTTATGCCAACAGGCCTTTTGTTGTATGGTTGGAATTTATTTTGTTGTGATACAACATTTATGATGCTGCCAAAGGCTGCAGTAATTACGACACTATTTTTGTATAGTGTAGGTTTATCTTAGTAATGTATTCGGCCGAAAGCTTCGTAGGATCCCAACATGCCAACATTCTTCGAGCCCATTCCAATTGGGCTAAAAATGATTCTGGGCCGAAATTTGCATGTAGCCCACTAAAAATATTTGGGCCTAAATCAGCATAAGCTTTCATATTTTTCTAGTAGGACTGTGCCCATAGTGGGCCTTTAACAGGTCCAAACATAATTTGGGCCCTCGGTAATAATAGGCCGTTTACACCTGTAAATATCTCGAGCCCATAAAAACATGGGCCTTTAATAGGCCGAAAGTAAGATTGGGCCCTGATAGTGCCAAATAACCCACTGGTCTTAGCAGGCCGAAATGGTGGCCCATTTACAATGCGGATCGTCCACATGCCAAAATTCAGACGGGCCGTAAATGCGCCGACCTACTACACGAGCCTTTAACAAGCCGGAAGTTCGGTCGGGTTTGATTAGTGTCATTTTTATATGGGCCATTAGTAGGCCTGATGTGGCGTTGGGTTTCGTTCGAAGTTAACAGGCCAAAAGTCACAACAGGCTGAAAGTGGCCCAAATCTTTAGTGGGCCTCTAACTGGCCGAATGTCAGACATGGCCGAATATGACCCATATCCTTCACAGTCGTTTATGGGCCGAAAGTTTCATTGGCCTATAAATGGGCCCAAATGAAGCAGGACCTTTAACAGGCCGGAAACACACCGGGCCGTAATTCGACCCAAATTCTTAGCGGACTGTTAACGGGCCAGAAGTGACCATGGGCCGTGATGATGACAAGTTTAGGACGGGTCGTTGACGGGCCGATTTGAAACTAGCCGTACGGGCCTTAAATGAGAATGTTGGGCCTTTAGCTAGGTCGGCCCATTATTGTCTGCAAAATCTTGTTGGCCTTTAGCTGGGCCGGCTCATTATGGCCCGCTAAATCTTGTGGTCCTTTAGTTGGGTTGGCCCATTATGGCCCGCTAAATCTTGTGGGCCTTTAGTTGGGCCGGCCCGTTTAATCTTTATGGGCAACTTTTCGGCCAGTCCACGTGTCAACGTATCATAGGCGCATCTCGCCCATTGGATGAGTGACACCTGTGCCAACGCGGAGCTGACACGTAGTTCCGTCAGCCGATGACAATTTTACACGTGGAAAATTGGCATTGGTCATGGCTGTTGGCGGGTTATCGGATCCAAAACCGGACCCGATAGCTTAACGACGTCCCGTTACGGTGGATGCCACGTGTCGGTCACCCTTGACGAAAGCACTTCTATGACGCGTGATTTATCGTCATGGAAGTGGACACTTCTGTGATGATAATTTTGGTAATTTCATGGGACACTTCTACGATAGCACAGGTATGACTATCTTGATTCTGTCATAAAATTGTCATGGATGTACATGCATGACAGAAAACGTGACCTACTATGACAAACACATATCATCACGGAAGTGTATTTTTTTGTAGTGAGTGTGGCCGACGACAGGCACAGCCGGCATCAACAACACCGAGAGGTGAATGTTGTCACTTTTGAATCCCTAGAGTTCATGCACAAGTCTGAGAAGCCCATCAGCTGGAGCCGTGCAAACCACCTGGAGGTGATGCCTTCTACGGGTTCCTATGCCTTGGTGCTGGATGCCACCTTTTCAATAGATAGGTGAGCTGCTCGTTTCTCCCGAGTCCTGATAGATGGCGGCAACAGCATCAACATCCTCTACTGCGACACCATGGAGAAACTGCAGATCAAAGAAAGACAACTCTTGATCAGTGGGCCGTACGTTTCACTAGTGGCTTCTCACGAGAAAAATAGCAAACGGTGGGTAAACAAATTACTGTTAGGCAATTGATAGAACTTCAAATAATCATGACGATATCCAGGCAATGATCATTACATAGGCATCACGTCCAAGATTAGTAGAACGACTCCTACCTGCATCTACTACAATTACTCCACACATCGACCGCTATCCAGCATGCATCTAGTGTATTAAGTTCATGGAGAAACGGAGTAATGCAATAAGAACAATGACATGATGTAGACAAGATCTATCTATGTAGAGATAAAGCCCATCGTTTTATCCTTAGTAGCAATGATACATACGTGTCGGTTCCCCTTCTGTCACTGGGATCAAGAACCGTAAGATCGAACCCACTACAAAGCTCCTCTTCCCATTGCAAGATAAAATAGATCAAGTTGGCCAAACAAAACCCAAATATCAGAGAAGAAATACGAGGTATAAGCAATCATGCATAAAAGAGATCACAGAAACTCAAATACTTTCATGGATATAAAAAGATAGATCTGATCATAAACTCGAAGTTCATCTGATCCCAACAAACACACCGCAAAAAGAGTTACATCATATGGATCTCCAAGAGACCATTGTATTGAGAATCAAATGAGAGAGAGGGAGCCATCTAGCTACTAACTTTGGACCCGAAGGTCTACAAAGAACTACTCACACATCATCGGAGAGGAACCAATGGAGGTGGTGAACCATCCGTGATGGTGTCTAGATTGGATCTTGTGGTTCTGGACTCTGCGGCAGCTGGAATTGATTTTCGTCGACTCCCCTAGGGTTTCTGGAATATTGGGGTATTTATAGAGCAAAGAGGTGGTCCGAGGGGGCACCCGAGGTGGGCACAAGCCACCAGGGCGCGCTTGGGCATCCTGGCGCGCCCTGGTAGGTTGTGCTCTCCTCGGAGCAGCCCCCGGGCGCAGCCTTGGCCCATCAGGTGTCTTCTAGTCCATAAAAAATCTCCGTAAAGTTTCATGGCATTTGGACTCCGTTTGGTATTGATTTTCTGTGATGTAAATAATATGCAAAAAAACAGCAACTGGCACTTGGCACTATGTCAATAGGTTACTATGAAAAAATTACTATAAAATGATTATAAACGTCCGAGATTGATAATATAACAACATTGAACAATAAAAAATTATAGATATGCTGGAGATGTATCAGGGACCACCCCGCGACCACCGCGGGCGCAGGCGCACTCCCGATGCTTTGCACCCCCACCATCTGCAATGTGGCGGTAACCAAGACCCTCATCGACGGCGGGGACGGCCTCAACATGCTCTCCGTAGAATCTTTCGTCCTGCTTCACGTGCCACAAGGCCGGGTCCGCCCCACCAAGCCATTCTCCGGGGTTGTCGACGGCTCCACCAGCCCCATGGGGCAGATCCGCCTCCCCGTCACCTTCGACACCCACGACAACTATCGCATCGAACTCATCGACTTTGACATTGCCCGCATCGGCCTCCCGTCCAATGCCATCCTCAGGTACCCGGCCCTGGCCAAGCTCATGGCAGCAACTCACCTCGCCTACAACCTCATGAAAATGCCCAGGAGCTGTGGCGTCCTTAGCATGGCTGGAGACACCAAGGAGGCCCTGATTGCCCTCGAGCTCGCCTTCAGAGTCACCACGGCAGCACGCCCAGCAGATGAAGGGGCCTCAGAGGTCCCATGGTCTGTGCCCGCAAAAAAAGAAGTAGTTGTTCTCTCAAGACTGGGCCGAGATGAAGCAGGTGCCGGTTGACAAAGATGGGGCATTGGGAGCCACCTTCACCATAGGTGCCAACCTCGCCCCAAACCAAGAAAAGGCACTGGTCAATTTCTTGCACGTGAACAAGGAGGTGTTCGCATGGGAGCCCAAGGACCTAGTTGGAGTCCCAAGGGGGGTGATCGAGCATCACGTGAGGGTGTGCCCCAATGTGCGCCCAATGAAGCAGAGGGCGTGGCGGTACTCCACAGAGAAGCAGTCGTTCATTGTCGAAGATACCCGCAAGCTGCAAGATGCTGGTGTCATTTGGGAGGTGTGGTACCCAGAATGGTTGGCGAACCTGGTCATCGTCCCCAAGAAAGGTGGGAAGGAATGCATGTGCGTCGATTTCACCAACCTCAACAAGGCTTGCCCTCAAGACCCCTTTTCGCTAGCGCGCATCGACCAGATCGTCGACTCCACCACCGAGTACGACCTGTTGTGCTTCCTGGATGCATTCTCGGGGTATCACCAAATCAAGATGGCGGTGCAAGATGTCTAGAAGATGGCCTTCCTAACCCCGTGTGGGGTGTACTATTAAACCTACATGCCTTTTGGGCTACGTAACACCGAAGCAACCTTCCAGCGGCTGATGCACATCACTCTGGGCCAATAGCTCCACAGACTCTTAAGGAAATGCAAAAGCTGGTGGGCTGCGTGACCTTGCTAGGGCGCTTCATCTCCAAGTTGGGGGAGTGCGCTCGCCCATTTCTTCAAGCTGATGAAGAAGAAGGGGCTATTCGAGTGGACACCGGAGGCTGACGAGCGTTTCAAGACCTCAAGAGATACCTCGCATCCCACCAGTGATGGTGGCGCCGCGTCCTCTCGAGCCCCTAGTGCTTTACCTGGCCGCCATGCCTCACTCAATCAGCACAGCGCTGGTGGTTGTCCGAGAGGAGGGCTAGACCAAGGGCCTGCCACACAATGCCACGCGCTTGGTAGAGATGATGCAGCCCCAAGACGGCACCCCTGAAGCCTCGGCGGCGCCAACAGATGACCAGGTTCCACAAGACGGCGCTCATGAGGCCGCAGTTGCCCCAATAGGCGACCAAGCTCCTAAAGTCCTCCAGCCTCAGGAGGTGCCCCAGCCTCAGGAGGTCTCGAACTCCACCAACACTTCCGCTCTTGTCGAGCATCCAATGTACTTTGTCAGCACGGTGCTGCATGACATGCGGGCACGCTACCCCATGCCGCAGAAGCTCCTGCTCGCGCTCCTTGTTGCCTCACAGAAGTTGCGCCACTACTTCCAAGGCCACCCCATTAAGGTCATCTTAGCTTACCCGCTAGAGAGGGTGCTCCGGAGCCCCAATGCTGCGGGGAGGGTCGCCGAGTGGAACAGTGAATTGCAGGCATTTCAGCTAGAGTTCAACACCACCAGGTTCATCAAGGGTGCCGCGCTCACCAACTTTGTGGCGGAGTGGACTGACGCCCTAGGGCCCGGAGCTGGCGAGGACCGGTCCCTCTCACTAGGGAGCGAAGCACCAGATGGCTGGGTCATGTACTTTGATGGGGCCTTCGCACGTCAGGGCGCGGGGGCTGGCACCGTGCTGATCTCGCCCACTCAGGACAAGCGCTACTACGCCATGCAGCTCTGCTTCCAATGCGGCGAAGAGATCTCCAACAACATCGCGGAGTACGAAGGCTTGATTGCCAGCTTCAATGCCGCACCCGCGTTGGGCGTGAAGTGCCTCACCATCAAGGGTGACTCTCAGCTCCTCATCAACTTCTCCAACAAGGTGTACAAGATGAAGGATGAACACATGGAGGAATACCTGCCAAAGGTACGCAAAATTGAGAAGCAATTCTTGGGCCTGGAGCTGCAGCACGTGCCTTGCGGCACAAACAAGGAAGCCGACGATATTGCCAAGGGAGCATCCAAGCCCCAGCCTCAGGATCCCAACGTCTTTGAGGAGCGGCTCTTCAAGCCTTCGGCAGCCCCTCCAGCTACGGAGCCAACACTGTCTCAGCAGCAACTCCCCCAAGCACCGACCTCGGGAGCCCCCGTCTGCGGCCCGACCTCGGGGGCGTGCCTGCTCCTCACGCTCGAGCCACAGGAGGGGTGCTGGACCAAAGAATTCAAGGCGTACCTGCTTTAGGGAACCCTGTCGGAGAAGGAGGAAGACACTGAGTGCGTGGCTCGGCAGGCCACAGCCTACTGCATTCAGGACGGTGAGCTCTACCAGAAACGACCAAACGACATTTCCTTGCGATGCATCTCCAGGGAATAGGGGTGCGAGCTATTAGCTGACATACACGGCGGAGACTGCGAGCATCACTCGTCATCGCGGACCTTGGTGGGCAAGGCGTTCCGCAGCGGATTCTATTGGCCCACGGCGCTCAATGACGCGACTGAGCTGGTGAGATCCTATGAAGCCTGCCAGTTCCATGCCAAGCAAATCCACCAGCCTGCTCAGGGCCTGCAGACTAGCCCGCTCTCGTGGCCATTTATAGTCTGGGGGCTGGACATCTTGGATCAGTTCCCTTTAGCGCTCGGGGGCTACCGCTACCTCTACATCACCATCGACAAGTTCACCAAATGGGCGGAGGTGGGAGCAGTCTGCACCATCCCGGCAGCTCGGTGGTCAAGTTCATCAAGGGCCTCGTGAGCCAGTTCGGATTCCCTAATCGCATCATCACCGACAATGGCTCGCAGTTCACTAGCAATCTCTTCAAAACATATTGTGCTAACCATGGAACACAAATATGCTACGCCTCAGTGGCACACCCCAGGAGCAACGGCCAAGCCAAGCACGCAAACGCAGAGGTACTAAGGGGCCTCGAGGTAAGGACTTTCAAGAAGAAGCTCGAGGACTACGGCAGGGGCTGGATGGACAAGCTCCAGCCCGTGTTGTGGTCCATCCGCACCGCCGCGACCAAGCCGACCGGTAAAACTCCATTCTTCCTCATCTACGGAGTTGAAGCGGTTCTCCCTCACGAGGTCAGGCATCGCTCCACGTGGGTCTTGGCATTTGACGAGGTAAGCCAGGACGCCACGCAGGGGATGAACCTCGTGCTGGGGAGGAACGCCGCAATCAAGCCTTGCTCTGGGCGGCAAGATACCAGTAGGCGCTGCGGCGGTACCACTGCTGCAGCATCCGCCCCAAGACGCTCGAGGTGGCTGATCTCATCCTGTAGCGGGTGCTCCCTAGGGAGGGGCTACATAAGCTCTCTACCATGTGGGAGGGCCCGTTTACGATTGCCCGCGTCTCCAGGCCTGGCGCTGCACGCCTGGAGACGTAGGACGGGATCCCCATCTAGAATGCTTGGAACATCCAGCACCTCCAGAAGTACTACCCATGAAGCAAGGCCTAGTGACTGTGAAGGTCTCCTCTCGTGACACTCTCACGTAATAATGAGTGGGGCTGTACACACCTCAGAGGTTCCGGAGAGCCACCCTTGGGCCTCGGGGGCTCCCTCCCACGTCCTAGTGGCAGCACTTAGCTCCGTGCTGGCGAGATGATTAGAATAAGTACCGGACGCGGCTATTCATTTGCTTGCTTTCTGTAGTTGATTTGCAACCATTTAATGGAATTTGGAGTTCTGGCATTTCTCGATCGCCTAGTTGGTTTTTTTTCTCCTCTCGCTTGCTCACCTCTTTGTCTTGGTTTAGGGGAAGCGGGAATTGCCCGTCGCTCTTCCTCACGTGCCTCGCGCAGGGGCTAAGCAGGTGTGTGCGTGCGCGTTGGGCTCATTGGGCTCGCCCATGCTGCGAACACACCTCGCCAAAGACCTGTCGCCCAGAGCTTCAGCTTCCTTGATCCTTCGTGAGGCGCCTCGAATAAGCTCGTGGTCTGTGCACCCTCTTCAAGTCCATGCCCCTCGGGTGCTGCGACGCGGTGCACTGAGACATGATTAGCCCATGCCCAAAGGCTCGCGCAAGGAGGAACAAGGCACCCGACAGATTTTCTAACAAATCTTGCAGCTTTATGATGCCTCCTGAGGCCAGCGGCTCCTGAGTCGGCAGCAAGGAGACCTCACCAGATGCCAAAAGGCGCGCCCTCGCAAGGCGAGAAACTAACCCGAGTGTATCAAGCTAAGTTATCCCTCCGCACCTACGCGGAGCACAAACATCATAGCATAACACAAGAAAAATAAACATAGCATAGTGGCATAAGTACCATGGTTCATTACATGCCCCACCAGGGCCCTCTACTTTTTTTCAAAATGCAGGAGAAAGGAAAGGTTAAATAGAAGTGGCCCACGCGATCGCAGCAGCTCCTGAGGCCTGGCTCCGAAGGCCCTCCGGGCTCAGCCTGAGCCCACCCCTCGCTTGACCGAGGCGTGGCGACGAGAAGATCTACCACCTCCCTCAAAGCAAGCCCAGCGGCATGGCGGCTGGTCGTAACCGCCGCTGCTTGAGCTCCCGCTGTAGGAAGAGCCGCCGCTGCTAAACGAGTCGTGGTCATCGCCAAGAGCAAGCTCACCCTCAGCGTCACCACGGCTGTCGTCAAGGCCAAGCTCATCATCGCCGCCATCATCTTCGGGGCAGCACCCTGCACGGCAGCCATCTTCCCCAAACACCCTCACAAAGAGGTTCATGACGCCGTCGTACTTGAAGTGGAGGGTGCACCTCCCGCTCAGGCCACGCACGTGGGCAAACGTCTTCCAGCCGCGGGTCAGGGCCACGTTGCCCGTGGCGGAGACCTCAACCACGGCCCATGAGGCCTTACTGCAGCAGTCATCAGGCCCCGGGGCTGGCAGCTCGCTGACAAGGAAGCGCGAAAGCTGGAGCTAGGTGCTGGCCGACCACTCTGACCACACGACGAACTCCGTGAGTACCTCCGCCGAGTGGAAGCGCGGCTGAGGAGGCCGGGCAACCATGGCGCGTCTCCACTCGTTGCAGGGGGTGCCTCGCCCTTGGCGGCTTCCGCCATGATAAGGAGCACCACCATGGCCGCCCAGGGTGGCGCCGGCCCCTGAAGGATTGCGCCTGCCACCTCGAGGGGCCACCGCAGGTGTCGTGACGTGCTTATGGGGGCGACCTCGCCCTCTCTTGGCCAGCGGCGAGTCGGGTCCTTCCTTGGGGGCCTACCCCTTCTCGGCAGGGGAGAACTTCCTCATCGACGCCAAGGGTGCTACGGCAAGTTTGTCGGCGTTCTGG
Source organism: Triticum urartu (assembly GCF_003073215.2). Classification (NCBI taxonomy): domain Eukaryota; kingdom Viridiplantae; phylum Streptophyta; class Magnoliopsida; order Poales; family Poaceae; genus Triticum; species Triticum urartu. The sequence goes on along the minus strand of NC_053024.1, from coordinate 268,332,842 downwards.
GAATGGGGGTCCCCAGACTTGACTGCCTGCGGCCCACGGCGTGACTGGGCTGGCAGGTTCGTACGACCCATCTTCATCGACAAGACATTCAAGACGCTCGCGAGGGGCCAAGCCTCACGGGGCAGACGACGGAAGACCTCCTCAAGAGCGGCCTCGCCAGGGAGGCTCCCGAGGGGCAGAGAGATCAAGGCAAGGTAAAGCTCGTGAGGTCCTCGTGACGTGAGCCATGACGATCGAGGCCACGCGGGCACCAGCACGTGCAGCGTCCTTGTTTCCTCTTTGGTGCTAAGGGGGCAAGCACAGGCGCAGAGTATCGAGGCATCAAGTAAAGGTTTCCATATTGGTGCAACGAGACCAGGACCAGAAGGACGGCAAGAGGAAGGTCACCATGGAACCCAAGACAGCGTCATCACCAGAGCCTTTTGCAGGCGAAGACCACCTTTTGTCAGGATAGCTAGTACTAGTTGTCCCCTTTCGAATTGGCTGTTGTGGCATCCCTTCCCGATCAATATATGGGGAGAGGACCAGGTCCTAGATAAGTAGAACTAGCCACCAGCATCGGATCGACACCATCACAAGTCGGTGTCGGATGTGGGGTTCCGGCTACCCTTAATGTTTGAACACTAGGGTGCGCGTGAAGTCTTTCCCTCCTACCAATCTACGCTCTAACTTGCTAGGATCTTACGGACGAACTCGACGAACTCGCAACACAGAAAGACATAGGGTTTATACTGGTTCGGGCCACCATTGTGGTGTAATACCCTACTCCAATGTGGTGGTGGTGGATTGCCTCTTGGGCTGATAATGGATAGTACAAAGGAAGAACTGCCTCCTGAGGTTGAGGTGTTCTTGTGCATATGAACTTGTGTGTCTCTTCTCTCTGGACTCTCCTCTAGCTAAGATGATGTTCCCCCCATCCGCTGTGGTGGCTAGTCCTATTTATAGAGGCCCTGGTCCTCTTCCCAAATATCGAGCGGGAAGGGAGCCAGCAATGGCGGGTTAATTTGAAGGGGGATAGCTAGTACAAGCTATCCTGACAAAAGTAGTCTTCGCCTGCACAAAGCTCTGGTGGTGACGCTGCTTTGGGCTCCACGGTGACCTCCGTCTTGTAGTCCGTGGTCTTGGTCTTGTTGCACCAGAATGGAAACCTTTGCCTGATGCATCGTACTCCGCGGCTGCGTTTGCCCCCTTTGTACCAAAGAGGAAACAAGGACGCTGCACGCGCTGGCGCCTGCCTGGTGCCGATCGTCATAGCTCACGTCACGAGAGCCTCGTGAGGTTTGCCTTGCCTTGATATCTCTGCCCCTCGTGAGCCTGCCTAGCTAGGCCACTCCAGAGGAGGTGTTGTGTCATCTGCCTCATGAGGCTTGGCCCCTCGCGAGGGTCTTGGATGCTTTGTTGGTGAAGACGGGCCATACGGCCTGCTGGCTCAGCCACGCCGCGTGCCGCAGGCAGCCAAGTCTGGGGACCCCCGTTCCCTGAACGCCGACAGTAGCCCCCGGGCCCATGGTGCGCGCGGGCTTGGCTTCGCGGTGTAGCCAAGGGTCAAGCTCGAAGTGCCGCGGGCCCCAAAAGCATGCGGCCTCGGTTGATGCGTGGCGGTTGATTGGACATGGGCGTTTCCGCTTCCCCATGCTGCCTTTGAATCCGCCTGGCTATGCAGCCCCGCTTCTTGCACAGTTATTCTTCCCTCTCCGCGCCTGGCTTCTCTAATCTTCCAATCTCCCTGCTTCCTCGATGCCCTGCTCCGCCTTCCCAGTCTGACCAGTGTTCCGCCCGCTTTACCGCCACGGCGCTGAAACAAGAAGACAAGGGGAAGAAACCTCTGTCCTCGCCAACTGCGCCTCCATCCTTCGAGCCGGCGCTCATCCGGCCTCGGGGGCTCAACGACGAGGCCATGGGCAAGGTGCGCCCCATGCTCGCCTCCAGCTTCAACGAGTGTGGAGAGACGCCAGCCTCGCCTGCGTCTCGCTCCAGCATAGCTCGGGCAGTCACCGAGATCCCGATCTTCATTGACGCCCTCTAGGCTGGCCTGCTTCCTCCCTTCTCTGCCTTCTTCAACGTGGTGCTCGAGCACTATTAGATCCATATGCTTCATCTCGACCCTCAATCTGTGACCCTTCTTGCCGTCTTTGCCTTCGTGTGTGAGGCCATGGTGGGCATCACCCCCTCCGTGGCGCTCCTCCACCTCTTCTTCTCGCTAGATCTCATCGGTGCCCGGCAGAGATCAGGGTGTGTGGGCTTTCAGGCCATGGCAGCGAGGCAGGCATGGGGATCGACTTTGAGCATCCTTCATCCGGGAGCGAGTTCCGCATGCGATGGGTGTTTGTTGATGCCGGCGTGCCCAACCCTCTACTCCAAGCTCCGGTGGGGCCTGCCATTCCAAACTCTAGCTGGGGTCACCAGAGGCTCGTGAGCCCCTGCCTTGCCCCCGTCTGGGCCAGGCTACGGTGGTTGAAGGACCTTGGTGTGACTGCGCCCATGGTGGTGAGGGAGTTCGTCAGGCGCCGAGTTGCTTCACTTCCACGCCATTCCCGCCCGATGTGGGCCTTGCTCGGCGGGCGAGACAACATGAGGTTTCAGGAGGAGGGGCTTCCTCTTGCTGCGCGGCAAACTGTGCTCACGGTTCTATCCGGTGTCCCTCTACCGGACGAGATGCCCAAGAAGAGCTGCATGTTGTACCGCAGCGAGAACAAGGTCACGTTTGCCGTGAACATGCCTTCCTTTGATGAGTGGGGGCTGCGCCCAATTGGCTTGTTGGGGACCCGCGAGAATCCCGTCATCGTGGTCCCCGTCCTCGCCGTCGGTGCCGAGCTCGCCCCAGGTGATGGTGCGAGGGAGCAAGCTGCAACGGGGCTCGGCTGCTCTGGTGCTGAGGAGCACGCGCTGAGCGGTAATCCTGGGGCGTCGTCCTCGGGAGCTTGCGACGCCCCTCCTGAGGCGCCAATCACTGATGAGATGCGGCATGCGGCTCCCAAGGCCGAGGCTTCAGGAGCCTCGGGAGGTCGCAGTGAGAGAGAGCCGGGCTGTTCGCCGCAGCCGGGCTCCCCTGAAGCCATCCCTCTTGGTTCTTCTTCGGCTCCGCCGCACTACGGACGTCACGTCCAGCGCTTCGGTCGCCTTTGCGTGGACTTCAAGGACCTCCGCAAGAGGAAGGGATCCCCTAGCGGTGGCAGCATCTTCGGACCGTTGAAGTGACGGAAGTACATCGACATCGACGAGTAAGTACCTCTCCTTGGTGATCTCCTTGGTGATCTTCAATTTAGCGTGAAAGGATAAAAACTACTATTGTTTACATGAGGGGCTCCCCCTCTCAAAATGCTCTCACAGTCTTCTAGGGCCACGCCCAAGTTTTTACAGGATAAATAACAGGGAAATAGCTGGATACATTGCTCGCCGCATCCCCCATGTCATCTTCAGACGCGCCGCTGGCATCGCTGTCACCATCGCTAGCGTTGCCTCCGCCTTCGCCGGTGTCGACGACGCCATCACCAACCACTTCGCCTGCATCCGCCGCAACCACAACCCCGTCATCGTCAGAAGCGATGGCCACGACCAGCGCATCCACGTGGTCTTCAACCCACCGAGCCAAGTCGCCCCGGATGGCTTCCGGCGTGGGAGCGATAGCTGCATCAAAATCGAAGTCGACGTCAATGTTTCGGAGGTGGCTGAAGACGCGGGAGAACGCGTGATCGAGCAGACTGCGACTTCTCTCCTCCACGAGCTGGCGAGCACTGTTAGACCGGGCTTCTAGGCGTGTCACCACGTTGGTGAAAAAGGTCAGGTGACTGGCGTAGTCATCCGAGTGGGGAGGCGGTGCATTCTTGTCACAGATGAAGCCCAGGGCGGCATTAGCCCTGCTCCGGAGACCCTGAAGCATGGGGGCGTGCTCGCTCTTCAGCATCCGCCGTTGAAGGACTTCCTCCCTGTTTTGCCGCGCGACAGCCTCGGCGTCATCAACCCGCCTCTCAAGAGAAATCAGCTCAGCACGGGCGGAGGCCAAGTCCGCCTGCGCCGTGACCAGGGCGGCGGCGTGGCCTCCTCACGCCTCTCCGCCTCATCTGACCTGGGCCGGAGAGCGGCGGTCCTGCCCGCTGCCATAGTTCCCGCAAGCTTTAGCTTCAAGGCGTGCTGACCTTCAAAATCCGCGCGAACCTCGGCCACCCGGCGGTCGACTTCCTCCTGGACTCGGGCCTCGCGAGCCCCGACGGCATCCTTCGCTTCGGCAACTTGACGCTCCCTCATCTCCAGTTGCTCAAGCTCGAGGCTGCGCTCCACGGCTTCCAGAGCCAGCGCCTCTTCCGCTTTCGAACCTCATCTTCCTCGGCAGGCGTCCCCCTTAGTGTCTCGAGGGCGGCCTTGTGCGCCTCCACTTGCTGCTCGAGGGATGCACTCCAGTCGTGGAGCTCCCACGCGTGCTTCTCTGCAGCCTCATGACGGCGGTCAGCTTCACGAGCCTCCTCCAGAGCTCGGGAGCAGGCTTCACGGGAGGCTGCAAAGGACGCCTCGTCCTTCGTATTGTCCAGTTTACGCTGGTGTCTCCCGAGGTTGATGGCCACCTTCAGCTTGTGCCGCTCCTCCGCCAATCGAAGACCCTTGGCCTCAAGGCGTGCGTCGACACCCTCAAGTTCTGCGCCAAGTTGGTCCATCGCGCCCATCGCCTCCTGGAAGAGCTCGTGACGAACGACGCTCCGCCCACGCTCGAACTCAAGCGCACGACCCATCTCGCCCTCTGCTACATGGGCTGTGGGCGACGCCCAGCATGGATCGTCTACTCTCGGCAGGGTGCTGGGGGCTGGCGCGGCCCCTGGCGCCGACCGGCCCTCGCGAGGGGCCCAAACTGGGCAGGTCCCGCTGCTTGAAGAAGACCCCGGGAATGGGGACAACCAGCTGCCGACCATGACCAGGGGAGGAGCCCTTGGCACGCCTGCTGCGCTCCGAGCAAGGCCGCGAAGAAAGGACGACGAAGGCCCAAGCTCGGGGCGCCTTGATGATGAACCGACCGCCACGACTGACACCACGCCATATGCGGCGCCCGAACCTGCGGCACTGGAGCTTGGTGGGTGCGACGGGATGAGAGGGAGCTCCTTCTCAGGATTCTTCACGGCCTCAGCAGAAGGGGTCCTGAGGGGACAATCGTCAGGGAAGGAAGGCGGCACATAGAAGATCACCAAGATAAGATACTTACTCCTCAACAGCAATGTACTTTCGTTGCTTCAACGGCCCGAATGTACCGCTGCTGCTTGGAGATCCTTTCCTCTTGCGGAGCTCCTCGAAGTCCAAGCAAAGCCAGCCGAAGCACTGAACGTGGCGGACAGTGTGGGTAGTAGCCGGGGAAGTGCTCAAGAGGACAGCGTCAGGGGTGCCTGGCTGCACAGAAGGGCCGAGCGCCGTCTCACCATGACCTCCCGAGGCCTCCGAAGTTTCGGCCTTGGGAGTCGCATGCTGCATCGCCTCAGCTACCAGCGACCCAGGATCACCGGATCCTGAGGATGATGCCTCAGGAGCCCCGGGCGGCATCTGCACATCAGCGCTCGAGCCGCCACCCTCTGGTGGCGCTTGTCCCCCCATGCCCACATTCAGGACGAGCTCGACAACAACAACCAAGATGGGAACCACGCTGGCAGGGTTCTCACAGGATCCCACCAGGCCGTCCGGATGCAGCCCCCACTCTTCGAAGGAAGGCATGCCAGCAGCGAATTCGGGTCTGTTCCTGCATCGGTAGAGAAGACAGTTCTTCCCAGGCAAGTCGTCCGGCAAAGAGACACCTGTCAGGACCTTGAGCACCGTTTGCCGCGCCCCATGGGGGAGCCCGGACTCCTGAAGCCTCATGTGGTCCTGATTGTTGAGCAAGGTCCACATCAGACGAGAATGGCGTTGATGTGGAGCGACCCGGCGCTTGATGAACTCCTTCTCCACCATCGGCGCGGTCATGCCGCGGTTCTTCAACATCCTTAGCCTGAACTAGACAGGGGCAAGACGGGGGCTCGCGAGCCTCTCATGGCCCCACCCAGAGTGGGGAACGGCGGGCCCTGACGGGGCCTGGAGCACAGGGCTAAGCACACCGGCATCGACAAATACCCATCGTGTCCGAAACTCGCGCGTCGATGGACGACGCTCGAAGTCGATCCCCGCGCCAGTCGTCACAGCCACGGCCTAGAAGCTTACGTACCCCGAGCTTTGCCGGGGATCAGTCAGATGCAGCGAGAAGAAGTGGCGGAGAAGGGCCACGGAGGGAGCAATGCCCACCGCGTTGTGCATCGCCATCGACGAGTAAGTACCTTGCCTGGGGCCGCGCCAGCCCCCAGCCCCCAACAGGGAGATGGCGCGCCACTTGATGCTCCACCCGCAGCCCCCGAGGTGGAGGACGAGATGGGGCGAGCATTCAAGGTCGAGCGTGGGCGCAGCGTGGTCCGCCACGAACTCTTCCAGGAGGTGATGGGCGCGATGAACCGCCTTGGTGAAGAGCTTGCTGGCGTCGACTCTCGTCTTGAGGCCAAAGGTCTTCGGTTGGTGGAGGAGCGGCGTAAGCTGCGAGTGGCCATCAACCTTGGCCGTTATCACCGCGACCTCGAGAACGCGGAGGCAGAGGCGTCCCTCAAGATTGCCAATGAGGCCCGCTCGTGAGCTTTGGAGGAAGCTCACGAGGCCGATCGCCGCCGCGAGGCTGCGGAGGAGCGCGCGTGGGAGCTCCAGGCCTGGAGCGCGTCCCTTGAGCAGCAAGTCAAGGCGCGCGGGGCCGCCCTTGCGTCGATGAGGGTGATGCCTGCGGAGGAAGAGGAGGTCCGGCGGCGCGAGGAGACGCTGGCCCTGGAGGCCGTGGAGCGCAGCCTCGAGCTCGAACGACTGGAGACAAGGGAGCGTCAAGTCGCTCAAGCTAAATATGCCGTCGGGGCCTGCGAGGCTAGAGTCGAAGAAGAGATCAATCGCCGGGTTGCCGTGGTTCGTGCTGATTTGGAGGGCAGGTATGGCTTGAGGCTGGAGATCGCTAGATAGGAGGGCGCGGGCAGGGCTGCCGCCCTCAGGCCCAAGTTGGACGAGGCCGAGAGGAGTGTTGAGGCCACAACCGCCGCCCTGGTTATGGCACAGGCAGACCTGGCCTCTACCCGCACCGAGTTGCTTTCCCTTCGGAGAAGAATTGACAACGCCGAGGCCATCGCTCGGTAAAACAGAGAGGAAGTGCTCCAACACCGAACGCTGGAGCACGAGCATGCTCCTATGCTTCAAGACCTTCGGAACAAGGCCAACACCGCCCTGGGATATATCTGCGACGAGAATGCCCCGACCCCTCACTCAAGTGACTACGCCAGCCACCTGACCTTCTTCACCAAGGTGGTGACGCGCCTGGAGGCTCAATCTTCCAGAGCTCGGCATCTTGTGGAGGAGAGGGGTCGTGGCCTGCTTCAGCGCGCCTTCTCCCGTGTATTGAGCCACCTTCTGGACGCCGACCCTAACTTCGACTTTGATGCCGCCATTGCTCCTGTGCCCATTGCCGTCCGGGGCGACTTGGCGCGATGGGTAGAGGATCATCTTGACGCGTTGGTCAGGGCCTTCACCTCGGAGAACGATGGGGTCATGGTCGTCGCAGACGAAGGTGACGTGGTCAATGACAGCGATGGGGGCGGCGACGATTCCGACGAAGGTGATGACGATGCGAGCAACGCGTCGACAGACGACGTAGCGAGCGATATCTCTTGCTGATCCCATATTCTCCTATTGTTTTATTCTGCATGCAAAACTCGGGCGTGGCCCTTGGAAAACTTGTGAGAGCATTTTGAGAGGGGGAGCCCCTCGTGTAAGCAAATCGCAGTTTTTTAGTTTCCTATGCGATGTGGGTATGTGTCCTCGTGAGCTCGTGAAGATAGGGGTGAATTTCCCGACGTGAATTACCTTAGTCAGCACTTGCTTAGGGCTGGGTCGTGAGGCGATGAGTTCCTGAGAATCCTGCGGAGCTTATCGCCCTGTTTGAAGGGGGGCCCGCAAGGGGTGAGCACCAGGCGTAGTGCTAGCGCGTGCTCTGCGCGGTCTGGCTCGCGAGGAGCTTTGCGAGGGAGAGGCGACGGACATGATCCCAAACCAAACAAGATCCAGAAGGCGAAAAATGGCTCGAACGAGAAAAGGCACCCCCCGCGCGCAATGATAAAAATTCAGCTTCAACTTAAGTCTAGAATCAGAAAGCAAAGCGACAGAAAGAGAGATCCAAAGCAAAAGGACGCGTCCCGCACCTAGTCTAGTCTTCAAGTCTTCAAGTCTTCTCACCAGCGCGGAGCTAAGTGCTGTCCACTAGGCGTGGGAGGGAGCCCCACGGCCTGAGGCCGGCGCTCCTGAGACTCCGGGCCGTGTACAGCCCCAACTCATTATTACGTGAGAGTGTCACGGGCGGCGAGCTTCATAGGCACCGAGCCTTCTTCGCAGGTACCGGCCTTGCTTCATATCGCCAGACGAGGGCCCCACCTTGCGCCACTCTTGACCTCCTTTGAGCCGATCGGAGACCAGGACGACACAAAGGAGGGAAAGAGGACGCCAGTGGTTTCCTCGGCGACCACGGGTCCTCTACCGGGGGAAGGGTCGTTGAAGCCACCCCGGCAGAGGGCCTACCTTCGGTTGTCCCCTAGTTTTGCGTGCCTTTGGGAGGGGCCTTATTCCTGGCTCCCTCTCGGTGGCCCCCAGCGTGTCTCCCTTGTTGAGACGGGTGCCGCCGTGCCAGGGTCGTCGATCGGTGCTGCAACCCGATTCATCTGTATCCCATGGTTAGCATAAGCCTGTTCCTGAGAGTATAGCGGTAGCCTGTAGTTGCCGTCGCCGGCGCGATCGCTGTGGTTCTCCGCTGGCTCTTGGAAGGTTTCAACTCATAGTGCTCCTTCTCCCCAATCTTCTCCAATGAATGAGCCAATGTCGTCCTCTGGTGTGTACCCTTGGTCCATCATGCGAGGCACGTAGGCTTCCGGGGCCGTCACCCCAAACACCTCGTCGTGGTGCCCCACGCTCCATGTTGCTCCGCCCATGATGGCGTCCTGGGGATGATGATATGGCATCCGGCCGGGATCATGGGGGGTGAAGGTTGCGCTCGTGCTTGTCGAGGGCGGCATGGGGGGGGGGGGGGGGGGGGGGGGGGGGGGGGGGGTTGGAGCCCCCTATGCCGCCAGCCGTGCTGATGTTGTTGAAGCCCCCGGGCATAGTCGATGGCGCGCAGATGTGGTGAGGCTCGCCGCGCGACCTTGCATTGGCCTGGGGGAGTTGATAGCTGAAGGGTGGCGCTCCCGACGCCGCTGCGTACAGCAGTTCAGCAACACGCTCAAGCAGCGTGTCCCGGCCGCTCTCCATCAGCCTGCATCGCAGCAGCTCCCTTTCCACTGTGAGTGCCGCCCGCATGTTCGCTTGCTCCCGCCGTGGGTGCGGCGCCGTTGAAGCGGCGTGACTCGCTGCTCTCGCCGCGGCTCGTGCTTGCCGCGGGGTGAGGGTGGATGATGACTGGCCGCGCTGTCCACGCCCGGCGGAGCTTGGTGGCGCCCGCGCCGCCTGGGGTGCGAGTTTGAGATCTTCATGGCAGGCGGCATCGTCCGGGCCGGCCAGGCTGCCCAGCGGTCGGACCCGGCTCTTGGGTCGCCAGACATCGTTGGCGCTGAACGTCGGAGAGCTGATTGGCGGAGAAGAGGCTCCGACGCACCCCTACCTGGCGCGCCAAATGTCGGATGTGGGGTTCCGCCCTTAATGTTCGAACACTGGGGTGCCCGCGAAGACTTTCCCTCCTACCAATCTACGCTCTAACTCGCTAGGATCTTGCGGACGAACTCGACAAACTCGCAACATAGAAAGACACAGGGTTTATATTGGTTCGGGCCAGCATTGTGGTATAATACCCTACTCCAGTGTGGTGGTGGTGGATTGCCTCTTGGGCTGATGATGGATAGTACAAAGGAAGAACTGCCTCCTGAGGTTGAGGTGTTCTTGTGAGTATGAACTTGTGTGTCTCTTCTCTCTAGCCTCTCCTCTAGCTAAGATGATGTTCCCCCCATCCACTGTGGTGGCTAGTCCTATTTATAGAGGCCCTGGTCCTCTTCCGAAATACCAAGCGGTAAGGGAGCCAACAATGGCGGGCTAATTTGAAGGGGGACAGCTAGTACAAGCTATCCTAACAAAAGTAGTCTTCGCCTGCACAAAGCTCTGGTGGTGACGCTGCTTTGGGCTCCACGATGACCTCTGTCTTGCAGTCTATGGTCTTGGTCTTGTTGCACCGGAATGGCAACCTTTGCCTGATGCATCGGTACTCCGCGGTTGCGCTTGACCCTTTTGTACCAAAGAGGAAACAAGGACGCTGTGTGCGCTGGCGCCCGCCTGGTGCCGATCGTCATGGCTCACGTCACGAGAGCCTCGTGAGGTTTGCCTTGCCTTGATATCTCCGGTCCTCGTGAGCCTGCCTAGCTAGGCCACTCCAGAGGAGGTCTTGCGTCGTCCGCCTCATGAGGCTTGGCACCTCGCGAGGGTCTTGGATGCTTTGTTGGTGAAGACGGGTCATACGGCCTGCTGGCTCAGCCACGCCGCGGGCCGCAGGCAGGCAAGTCTGTGGACCCCCGTTCCCAGAACACCGACAGTCGGCAACTGATTCCGATCCTCACGCACACAAGCTCACCAAACACAAGAACACCTCGACCTCAGGAGGCTGTTCTTCCCTCTATATTGTTCATCATTAGCCCAAGAGGCAATCCACCACCACCACACTGGAGTAGGGTGTTACACCACAACGGTGGCCTGAACCAGTATAAATCTTGTGTATTTCTATGTTGAGAGTTCGTCGTGTTCCTCTGGGAAATCTTAGAGAGCTAGGCCGTGGATCGATAGGGAGAAAACCTTCGCACGCACCCCAGTGTTCAAACCTCAAGGGTCTGCCGGAACCCCAGATCCGACATTTGGCGCGCTGGGTAGGGGTGCGCCGGAGACTCTTCCCCACCAATCAACCCGTCGAAGCTCTGTGGCCCAGATGTCCGGCGACCCAAGGGCCGACTCCAACCAATGGGCAGTCTGGCCAGCCCGGGCGGCGCCACCTGCCCATGAAGATCTCAACCCCGCGCTCGAGGCAGCGCAAACGCTGCGGGGCGCGGGCGGCACGGCCAGGCGTTATCCACCCCACTCCACGACAAGCGCGAGCCATTGCAATGGCCGCAAGCCACGCCACAGCAACGGCGCCACACACCCGACGGGAGCAGGAGAACATACGGGCCGCGCTCACGGTGGCACGGGAGTTGCTGCGGTGCCGGCTGATGGAGAGCGGACGCGACGAACTGTTGGAACGTGTCGATGAGCTGCTAGATGCGGCGGCATCAGGAGTACTGCCTTTCTACTACCTGGTTTCGTCCCAAGTCGCTAATGGACCTCATGACGGGCCAGGCCGCGGCCGCGCGCCCTCGGGAGCGCCCGGGGGCTTCGCCATCACCAGGGCGGCCGGCAGCGCCGGGGGCCCTGTTGCCCCCGCGCCGCCTCTGAAGAGCATGGGCACGAGCGTTGCCCCCCATGGCCCCAGAGAGGCGTCGCGCTATCACCCTCAGGACGCCGCGCTGGGTCAAGCGACGTGGAGCATGGGGCACTACGGCGAGGTGTTTGGGGTGACAGCCCCGGAAGCCTATGTGCCCCGCATGATGGACCAGGAGTACATGTCGGACGGTGACCCCGGCTCGTGAGAGGAGGATGCATTGGGAGCTGAAGCCTTCCAAGAGCCGCTGGAGATCCCCGCCAACCGTGTCGTCGACAACAGATACATGGTACCACTAGTCCCTCAGGAGCAAGCTTATGCTAATCATGAGTCATAGATGAACCAGGCTATGGCACCAAATGGTAGCTCCGACACGGCGATGCCTGCCTCGACAGGAGAAACCCACTGGGCCTGCACGGAAGGGGGCAGGAGCAAGGCCCTTCCCTGAGTCGCGGGGAGCAAGGCAACACCCGAAGGTAGGCCCTCTACCGGGGTGGCGACCGCGACCTTTCCCCCGGCAAAGGACCCGTGGTCGCCAAGGGCGCCGCAGGCGTGCCCTCTACCCTCGCTGGGCCGTCCAGGCTTCCGGTCGTCCTAGCGGCGGTAGAGGGTGGCGCAAGGCGGGGCCCTCACCTGGCGATATGAAGCAAGGCCGGTTCCTGTGAAGCAAGGCCCTGTGCCTGTGAAGATCGCTGCCCGTGACACTCTCACATAATAATGAGTGGGTCTGTACACGCTCCGGAGTCTCCGGAGAGCCGCCCTCGGGCCTCGGGGGCTCCCTCCCATGCCTAGTGGTAGCACTTAGCTCCGCGCTGGTGAGAAGATGTCGAAGACTAGACTAGGCGCCAGACATGGCCATTTGCTTTGGATCTCTTTTCTGTAACCTTGCCTTCTGGATTTGGATTTAACTTGAAGTCAATTTTTTATTTGATGCACGCGGGGGGATGCCTTTTCTCGTTCGAGTTATTTCTCACAGTCTCGTTCTTGCCTTATTTTGGAGTTCGTGCCAGTCGCTCCCCCCTCACGGGCCCCTCGTGAGCCAGGCTGAGCATGAAGCACATGAACCACACGTGTGTCGAGCCATGGCGGCCGCTTACTTGTCACACGGCCCTCTCGGGCACGGCGACAGACGCATCAGGGGTTCCTCAAGAGCCTACAATCCCTCAGGCCAGTTTGGGCTTACGAAAGCTAAGGTAAAACCGTAACGAGACCCTTGTCCCAGCGTGCTAAAGCTCATGAAAACGCAAACTCATTTTAGCGGGAAAGGATAAAAACTACTATTGTTTACATTAGAGATGTCAATGGGGCCCCATACCCGCCAAACCCATGGGGATTTCATCTATTAGGGGGTGGGGATGGGCGAAAAAAATCCCCATGGGGATATTTACAAAACTAATTTATTCCCCATAGGGTACAACGGGGATGGGGATGATATCCTATTCCCCAGACCCAATACCCATCGGGGACCAGGTTAGTAACTGTGACACAGCGGTCAACCTTAAAATATTCACAAACAAACTTGCGAAAACAAAAAAAGCTCTGAAAAAACCTTAAACCTATCTCACGTCCTCACCTCAGCTGCCACCATGACCAAGAAGTAAGTACGACCTAGATAGGCATTAGCAAGACAAGGACAACACCATTTATTTATGTTGATTATAGGGTGTCATATTATGTATATGAGTATTTGTTTATGGGGATGGGGACCCTAATGGGGCCCCGTTCCCCAGTGGGGCATGGGTATGGGGAAATTTCATCCCCAATCATGTAAATGGGGATGGGGATGGGATGATAGGGAATAGATGGGGATGGGGATGTTGTAGGTATCCCCATAGGGGATTGTCCCCATTGACATCCCTAGTTTACATGAGGGGCTCCCCTCTCAAAATGCTCTTACAGTCTTCTAGGGCCACGCCCAAGTTTTTACAGGATAAATAATAGGGAAGCAGGGAATCAGCCGGATACGTCTCTCGCCGCATCCCCCATGTCATCTTCAGACGCGCTGCTGGCATCGCTATCACCATCGCTCGCGTTGCCTCCGCCTTCGCCGGTGTCGATGACGCCATCATCAACCACTTCGCCTGCATCCGCCGCAACCACAACCCCGTCATCGTCAGAAGTGATGGCCACGACCAGCGCATCCACGTGGTCTTCAACCCACCGTGCCAAGTTGCCCCGGATGGCTTTCGGCACGGGAGCGATAGCTGCATCAAAATCGAAGTCAAGGTCAATGTTCCAGAGGTGGCTGAAGACGCGGGAGAATGTGCGCTCGAGCAGATTGTGACTTCTCTCCTCCACGAGCTGGCAAGCCCTGTTAGACCGGGCTTCCAGGCGCGTCACCATGTTGGTGAAGAAGGTCAGGTGACTGGCGTAGTCATCCGAGTGGGGAGGCGGTGCATTCTCGTCACAGATGAAGCCCAGGGTGGCATTAGCCCTACTCCGGAGACCCTGAAGCATGGGGGCGTGCTCGCGCTTCAACGTCCACCGTTGAAGGACATCCTCCCTGTTTTGCCGCGCGACGGCCTCGACGTCGTCAACCCGCCTCTGAAGAGAAAGCAGCTTGGCATGGGTGGAGGCCAAGTCCACCTGCGCCATGACCAGGGCGGCGGCCGTGGCCTCCTCACGCCTCTCCGCCTCATCTAACCTGGGCCGGAGAGCGGCGTTCCTGCCCACTGCCACAGTTCCCGCAAGCTTTAGCTTCAAGGTGTGCTGACCTTCAAGATCCGCGCGAACCTCGGCCACCCGACGGTCGACTTCCTCCTGGACTCGAGCCTCGCGAGACCCAACGGCATCCTCCGCTTGGGCAACTTGACGCTCCCTCGTCTCCAGTTGCTCAAGCTCGAGGCTGCGCTCCACGGCTTCCAGAGCCAGCGCCTCTTCTCGCTTCCGGACCTCATCTTCCTCGGTAGGCGTCCCCCTTAGAGCCGCGAGGGTGGCCTTGTGCGCCTCCACTTGCTGCTCGAGGGACGCACTCCAGGTGTGGAGCTCCCACGCGTGCTTCTCCACAGCCTCATGATGGCGGTCAGCTTCACGAGCCTCCTCCAGAGCTCGGGAGCAGGCTTCACGGGAGGCCGCAAGGGAGGCGTCGGCCTTCGCATTGTCCAGTTTACGCTGGTGGATCCCGAGGTTGATGACCACCTTCAACTTGCGCCGCTCCTCCGCCAATCGAAGACCCTCGGCCTCAAGGCGCGCGTCGACACCCTCAAGTTCTTCGCCAAGTCAGTCCATCGTGCCCATCGCCTCCTGGAAGAGCTCGTGACGAACGACGCTCCGCCCGCGCTCGAACTCAAGCGCACAGCCCATCTCACCCTCTGCTACAGGGGTTGTGGGCGATGCCCGGCGTGGAGCACCTTCTCTCGGCAGGGGGCTGCGGGCTGGCGCGGCCCCTGGCGCCGACCGGCCCTCGCGATGGGCCCAAACCAGGCAGGTCCTGCTGCTTGAAGAAGACCCCGGGAACGGGGACAACCAGCTGCCAAACTTGACCAGGGGAGGAGCCCTTGGCACGCTTGCTGCGCTCCGAGCAAGGCCACGAAGAAAGGACGACGAAGGCCCAAGATCGGGGCGCCTTGATGACGAACCGACCCCCACGACTGACCCCATGCAATATGCGGCGCTCGAACCTACAACACTGGAGCTTGGCGGGTGCGACGGGATGAGAGGGAGCTTCTTCTCAGGAGGCTTCATGGCCTCGGCAGAAGGGGTCCTGAGGGGACAATCGTTAGGGAAGGAAGGCGGCACACAGAAGATCACAAAGATAAGATACTTACTTGTCAACGGCAATGTACTATCGTCGCTTCAATGTCTCGAAGGTATCGCTGCCACTTGGAGATCCTTTCCTCTTGTGGAACTCCTCGAAGTCCAGGCAAAGCCGGCCGAAGCACTGAACGTGGCGGCCAGTGTGGGTAGTAGTTGGGGAAGTGCTCAAGAGGACAGCTTCAGGGGTGCCTGGCTGCACAGAACGGCCGGGCGCCGTCTCACCACGACCTCCCGAGGCCTCCGGAGTTTCGGCCTTGGGAGCCGCGTGCTGCGTCGCCTCAGCTACCGGCGACCCAGGATCACAGGATCCTGAGGACGATGCCTCAGGAGCCCCGGGCGGCGTCTGCACATCAGTGCTCGAGCCGCCAGCCTCTGGTGGCGCTTGTCCCCATGCGCCCACATTCGGGACGAGCTCGACAACAGGAACCAAGATGGGAACCACGCTAGCAGGGTTCTCACGGGATCCCACCAGGCCATCCGGACGCAGCCCCCACTCTTCGAAGGAAGGCATGCCAGCAGCGAATTTGGCTTTCTTCCTGCATCGGTAGAGCAGACAGTTCTTCCCAGGCAAGTCATCCGGCAAAGAGACACCTGTTAGGACCTTGAGCATTGTTTATCACGCCCCAAGGGGGAGCCCGGACTCCTGAAGCCTCATGTGGTCCTGACTGTTGAGCAAGGTCCACATCGGATGAGAATGGCGTTGAAGCGGAGTGACCCGGCGCTTGATGAACTCCTTCACCACCATTGGCGCGGTCACGCCGTGGAACATCCTTAGCCTGAACCAGACAGGGGCAAGATGGGGGCTCGCCAGCCTCTCGTGGCCCCACCCAGAGTAGGGAACGGCGGGCCCTGACGGGGCCTGGAATAGAGGGCTGAGCACACCGGCGTCGACGAATACCCATCGTGTCCAAAACTCGCGCGTCGATGGACGAAGCTCAAAGTCGATCCCCACGCCAGCCGTCACAGCCACGTCCTGGAAGCTTACGTACCCCGAGCTTTGCCGGGGATCAGTCAGATGAAGTGAGAAGAAGTGGCGGAGAAGGGCCACGGAGGGAGCAATGCCCACGGAGGGTGCCGGGGATCAGTCACACACGAAGGCGAAGACAGCGAGGAGAGTCATGGATTCGGGGTCGAGATGCAGCACATGGATCTGGTAATGTTCGAGCACCGCTTTGAAGAAGGTAGAGAAGGGGGGGTCAGGCCTGCCCAGAGGACATCAATGAAGATTGGGACCTCGGTGACTGCCTGAGCAATACGAGCACGAGACGCAGGCCAAGCCACCGTCTCCCCCCACTCATTGAAACTGGTGGCGAGCACGGGGGCACCTTGTCCATGGCCTCGTCGTTGAGCACCAAGGACCGGCCGACTGCAGGCTCGGCGGCTGGAGGCGAACCAGGCGAGGACAGAGGCTTCTTCCCCTTGTCTGCTTGTTTCGATGCCATGGCAGCGAAGCAGGTGGCATGCAGCTCAGATTGGAGAGGAGGAGCAGAGTCTCGAGGAAGCAAAAGGACCAAGGGAGCAAGGCTTGCGCATTATGAGAATAACTGTGTGGGTTGCGAGAGCCGCATAGCCAGGCGGGTTCAAAGGCAGCGTGGTGAAGCGGAGATGCCCACGTCCAATCAACCGCCACGCGTCAACCGAGGCCGCATGCTTTGGGGGCCCGCGGCGCTCTGCGCTTGACCCTTTCGCTTCGCCTCGAATCCAAGCCCGAGTGCGCCTCGGGCCCGGGGGCTACTGTCGGCGTTCTGGGAACGGGGGTCCACAGACATGCCTGCCTGCGGCCCACGGCGTGGCTGGGCTGGCAGGTTCATACGACCCATCTTCATCGACAAGACATTCAAGACCCTCGCGAGGCGCCAAGCCTCAAGAGGTGGACGACACCAAGACCTCCCTGAGGGGCGGCCTCACCAGGCTGGCTGCCGAGGAGCGGAGATATCTATGCAAGATGCACCTCGCGAGGTGTTGGGAAACGTAGTATTTCAAAATTTTCCTACGATCACGCAAGATCTATCTAGGAGAAGCATTGCAACGAGTGGGGAGAGTGTGTCCACGTACCCTTGTAGACCGAAAGCGGAAGCGTTAAGTAACGCGGTTGATGTAGTCGAACGTCTTCGCGATCCAACCGATCAAGTACCGAACGCACGGCACCTCCGCGATCCGCACACGTTTAGCTCGATGACGTCCCTCGAACTCTAGATCCAGCTGAGGCCATGGGGGAGTTTTGTCAGCGTGACGGCATGTTGACGGTGATTATGATGTTACCGACGCAGGGCTTCGCCTAAGCACTACGATAATATGATCGAGGTGGAAATCTCTGGAGGGGGCACCGCACACGGCTAAGATCAACTTGTGTGTCTATGGGGTGCCCCCTCCCCCGTATATAAAGGAGTGGAGGAGGGGAGGGCGGCCTCCTAGGGCGCTCCCCAAGGGTTGATTCCTACTCCTACTAGGAGTAGGGTTCCCCCCTTTCCTAGTCCAACTAGGAGGGGGGAGGAAGGGGAAGAGGGAGACAAGGAAAAGGGGGGGCCGACCCCCTTCCCCAATTCGGATTGGGCTTGGGGGGTGTGCCCCACCACTTGGCCGCCTCTTCCTCTCTTCTACTATGGCCCATGAAGGCCCATTAACTCCCCGGGGGGGGGTCCGGTAACCCCCCGGTACTCCAGTAAATACTCGATACACCTCGGAACCATTCCGGTGTCTGAATATAGTCATCCAGTATATCAATCTTCATTTCTCGACCTCGACCATCTCGAGACTCCTCGTCATGTCCGGGATCTCATTCAGGACTCCAAAATACCTTCTGTACATCAAAACACATAAAGCCAAAATACCGATCATCATCGAACATTAAGCGTGCGGACCCTACGGGTTCGAGAACTATGTAGACATGACCGAGACTCATCTCTGGTCAATAACCAATAGTGGAACCTGGATGCTCATATTGGTTCCTACATATTCTATGAAGATCTTTATCGGTCAAACCGCATAATAACATATGTTGTTCCCTTTCTCATCGATATGTTACTTGCCCGAGATTCGGTCATCGGTATCATCATACCTTGTTCAATCTCGTTACCGGCAAGTCTAATTACTCGCTCCGTAATGCAACATCCTGTAACTAACTCATTGGTCACATTGGTTGCAAGGCTTATAGTGTTGTGCATTACCGAGAGGGCCCAGAGATACCTCTCCGACAATCGGAGTGACAAATCCTAATCTTGATTTATGCCAACTCAACAAACACCATCGGAGACACCTGTAGAGCATCTTTATAATCACCCAGTTACGTTGTGATGTTTGAAAGCACACTAAGTGTTCCTCCGGTATTCGGGAGTTGCATAATCTCATGGTCATAGGAACGTGTATAAGTTATGGAGAAAGCAATAGCAATAAACTAAATGATCATAGTGCTAAGCTAACGAATGGGTCATGTCAATCACAACATTCTCTAATGATGTGATCCCATTGACAACTGATGTCTACTACACAACCTTCTTCTTGCAGACGTTGTTGGGCCTCCAAGTGCAGAGGTTTGTAGGACAGCAGCAAATTTCCCTCAAGTGGATGACCTAAGATTTATCAATCCGTGGGAGGCGTCAGATGAAGATGGTCTCTCTCAAACAACCCTGCAACCAAATAACAAAGATTCTATTGTGTCCCCAACACACCCAATGCAATGGTAAATTGTATAGGTGCACTAGTTCGATGAAGAGATGGTGATACAAGTGCAATATGGATGGTAGATATAGGTTTTTGTAATCTGAAAATATAAAAACAGCAAGGTAACTAATGATAAAAGTGAGCACAAACGGTATTGCAATGCTAGGAAACAAGGCCTAGGGTCCATACTTTCCCTAGTGCAAGTTCTCTCAACAATAATAACATAATTGGATCATATAACTATCCCTGAACATGCAACAAAGAGTCACTCCAAAGTCACTAATAGCGGAGAACAAACGAAGAGATTATTGTAGGGTACGAAACCACCTCAAAGTTATTCTTTTTGATCGATCTATTCAAGAGTCCGTAGTAAAATAACACGAAGCTATTCTTTCCGTTCAATCTATCCTAGAGTTGGTACTAGAATAACACCTTAAGACACAAATCAACCAAAACCCTAATGTCACCTAGATACTCCAATGTCCCCTCAAGTATCCGTGGGTATGATTATACGATATGCATCACACAATCTTCGATATTTGGGTTTTGTTTGGCCAACTTGATCTATCATCGGTGCGCGTCGGTCCTAAACAAATGATTTTTAACCCCTTTCCGCGATGGCACTTTGAAGCGTCGCCAAGTGAGTGCGTGCGATAAGGTGTCCCTCCCACACCGCCCAGAAATCATCGGGGATAGGCCCTCCTAGGACCCAGGCCGGGGCCATGTGCGGTCGGGCGAGGCATCGAAACCCTATCATTTCCGTAGGTATGTACATCCCACACGGTAATCCGAGAAAATCATTTCCGTAGGTATGTACATCCCACACGGTGAATCCCAGAAAATCATTTCCGTTCATATGTATATCACACATAGTCAATCCAAGGAATACATTTTTGTTCTTATGTACATCCCACACAGTCAATCAAGGGAAAACGTTTCTGTTCGGATGTACATCCCACATGGTTTTATGTATACACTCGCGTGTGAAAGGTGTAACTATCACACACGGTCTGCCTTGGTTAACTGTTTGCTTTCATTAACTACATCACACACGATTTGATGTAGAAAACTGTGTGGCATTGGGCTAACCATCACAAGTGCTTTTACTGCCAGAACCATTTGCAAAGTTCCATGACCATCTGTTCTCTTTTTATTTTTTCCTGTAATTTATTATTATAATTCAAAATTTTGAAACACGAAATGTGCAATTCAAATTCTCGGCACAATGGTTCAACAACGAATCCTTAAATAAAGTTGCGAGTACAATATGTTCAGTAATTACTGAATTAGGCAGCAATTAACTATGATGAACCACAGTATTTAAAGGTGGTAAAGGTGAAGATACAAGTGTATATCATTTTGACTACCGACAGTGTTGAAGAAGCGGAATTCCCATAATGTGCCTTCCTGCATGCCATAAGCACGAACCACTTTTGTCCAACCCCTTGTGACGATCACCCGCCCATCCTTCACCGCCTTCAGGAAGACTTCTAGAGCATTATCATGGTAGCATGAATTATATACTTTAACCTTAGTTGCCTCCGCTCCGGTCATGTAGTTTGCAAGGTAATCATCAGTAAGTAGCTTTGGAAACCCCTGAAAAGAGAAAACTATTACATACTGAGGTCTAATAGAGTAATTGAAGGAAATATGCCCTAGAGGCAATAATAAAGTTATTATTTATTTCCTTATATCATGATAAATGTTTATTATTCATGCTAGAATTGTATTAACCGGAGACATGATACATGTGTGAATACATAGACAAACAGAGTGTCACTAGTATGCCTCTACTTGACTAGCTCGCTGATCAAAGATGGTTATGTTTCCTAGCCATAGACAAATGAGTTGTCATTTGATTAACGGGATCACATCATTAGGAGAATGATGTGATTGACTTGACCCATTCCGTTAGCTTAGCACTTGATTGTTTAGTACGTTGCTATTGCTTTCTTCATGACTTATACATGTTCCTATGACTATGAGATTATGCAACTCCCGTTTACTGGAGGAACACTTTGTGTGCTACCAAATGTCACAAGTAACTAGGTGATTATAAAGGTGCTCTACAGGTGTCTCTGAAGGTACTTGTTGGGTTGGCGTATTTCGACATTAGGATTTGTCACTCCGATTGTCGGAGACGTATCTCTGTGCCCACTCGGTAATACACATCACTTAAGCCTTGCAAGCATTGCAACTAATGAGTTAGTTGCGGGATGATGTATTACGGAACGAGTAAAGAGACTTGCCGGTAATGATATTGAACTAGGTATTGAGATACCGACGATCGAATCTCGGGCAAGTAACATACCGATGACAAAGAGAAAAACGTATGTTGTTATGCGGTTTGACCGATAGAATATGTAGGAGCCAATATGAGCATCCAGGTTCCGCTATTGGTTATTGATCTGAGACGTGTCTCAGTCATATCTACATAGTTCTCGAACCCGTAGGGTCCGCACGCTTAAAGTTCGATGATGGTTATATATTGAGTTTATGTGTTTTGATGTACCGAAGGTAGTTCGGAGTCTCGAATGTGATCACGGACATAACGAGGAGTCTCGAAATGGTCGAGATGTAAAGATCGATATATTGGACGACTTGTTCGGACACCGGAATGGTTTCATGGAGTTTCAGGCATATACCGGAGTACCGGGGGGTTAACGGACCCCCCCGGGAGACTAATGGGCCTATTTGGCCCTAGTGGTGAAGAGGCGGGGCGACCAAAGGGCAGCCGCGCGCCCCCTTCCCCCCAGTCCGAATTGGACAAGGAGGGGGGGCAGCGCCCCCCTTTCCTTTCCCCCTCTCTCTCCTTCCCTCTCCTCTCCTACTCCCACATGGAAGGGGGGAGTCCTACTCCCGGTGGGAGTAGGACTCCTCATGGGGCGCACCTAGGGTGGCCGGCCCCTCCCCCTCCTCCACTCCTTTATATACGGGGAGGGAGGCACCCCTTGGAGACACAACAATTGATCTCTTGGATCTCTTAGCCATGTGCGGTGCCCCCCTCCACCATAATCCACCTCGATAATATCGTAGCAGTGCTTAGACGAAGCCCTGCATCGGTAGAACATCATCATCGTCACCACGCCATCATGCTAACGGAAGTCTCCCTCAAAGCTCGGCTAGATCGGAGTTCGAGGGATGTCATCGAGTTGAACGTGTGCAGAACTCGGAGGTTCCATGCGTTCGGTACTTGATCGGTTGGATCGTGAAGACGTACAACTACATCAACCGCGTTGTGCTAACGCTTCCGCTTTCAGTCTACGAGGGTACGTGGACATACTCTCCCCTCTCATTGCTATGCATCACCATGATCTTGCGTGTGCGTAGGAATTTTTTTGAAATTACTATGTTCCCCAACAGTGGCATCCGAGCCAGTTTTTATGCGTTGATATTATATGCAAGAGTAGAACACAAGTGAGTTGTGGGCGATAAAAGTCATACTACTTACCAGCATGTCATACTTTGGTTCGGTGGTATTGTTGGATGAAGCGGCCCGGACCGACATTACGCGTACGCTTACGCGAGACTGGTTCTACCGACGTGCTTTGCACACAGGTAGCTGGCGGGTGTCAGGTTCTCCAACTTTAGTTGAACCGAGTGTGACTACGCCCGGTCCTTGAGAAGGTTAAAACATCACTAACTTGACGAACTATCGTTGTGGTTTTGATGCGTAGGTTAGAACGGTTCTTGCTCAGCCCATAGCAGCCACGTAAAACTTGCAACAACAAAGTAGAGGACGTCTAACTTGTTTTTCCAGCGCATGTTGTGATGTGATATGGTCAAGACATGATGCTATATTTTATTTTATGAGATGATCATGTTTTGTAACTGTGTTATCGGCAACTGGCAGGAGCCATATGGTTGTCGCTTTATTGTATGCAATGCAATCGCCCTGTATTTGCTTTACTTTATCACTAAGCGGTAGCGATAGTCTTAGAAGCAATAGTTGGCGAGACGACAACGATGCTACGATGGAGATCAAGGTGTCGCTCCGGTGACGATGGTGATCATGATGGTGCTTCGGAGATGGAGATCACAAGCACAAGATGATGATGGCCATATCATATCACTTATATTGATAGCATGTGATGTTTATCTTTTATGCATCTTATTTTTCTTTGATTGACGCATTATAAGATGATCTCTCACTAAATTTGAAGATAAAAGTGTTCTCCCTGAGTATGCACCGTTGCCAAAGTTCGTCGTGCACAGACACCACGTGATGATTGGGTGTGATAAGCTCTACGTCCATCTACAACGGGTGCAAGACAGTTTTGCACACGCAGAATACTCAGGTTAAACTTGATGAGCCTAGCATATGTAGATATGGCCTCGGAACAATGAGACCGAAAGGTCGAGCGTGAATCATATAGTAGATATGATCAACATAGTGATGTTCACCATTGAAAACTACTCCATTTCACGTGATGATCGGTTATGGTTTAGTTGATTTGGATCACGTGATCACTTAGATGATTAGAGGGATGTCTATCTAAGTGGGAGTTCTTAAGTAATATCATTAATTGAACTTAAATTTATCATGAACTTAGTACCTGATAGTATTTTGCATGTCTATGTTTGTTGTAGATAGATGGCTCATGCTGTTGTTCCGTTGAATTTTAATGCGTTTCTTGAGAAAGCAAAGTTGAAAGATGATGGTAGCAATTACACGGACTGGGTCCGTAACTTGAGGATTATCCTCATTGCTGCACAGAAGAATTGCATCCTAGAAGCACCGCTAGGTGCCAAACCTGCTGCAGGAGCAATACCAGATGTTATGCACGTCTTGCAGAGGAAAGCTGATGACTACTCGATAGTTCAGTGTGCCATGCTTTACGACTTAGAACTGGGACTTCAACGACGTTTTGAACGTCATGGAGCATATGAGATGTTCCAGGAGTTGAAGTTAATATTTCAAGCAAATGCCCGGATAGAGAGATATGAAGTCTCCAATAAGTTCTACATATGCAAGATGGAGGAGAATAGTTCTGTCAGTGAGCATATACTCAGAATGTCTCGGTATAACAATCACTTGATTCAACTGGGAGTTAATCTTCCGGATGATAGCGTCATTGACAGAATTCTTCAATCACTGCCA
The DNA here is from genome assembly GCF_003073215.2 of Triticum urartu. Classification (NCBI taxonomy): domain Eukaryota; kingdom Viridiplantae; phylum Streptophyta; class Magnoliopsida; order Poales; family Poaceae; genus Triticum; species Triticum urartu. Next base: position 268,308,858 of record NC_053024.1, on the reverse strand, counting down.
CCAAGCTACAAGAGCTTCGTGATGAACTATAACATGCAAGGGATGGATAAGACAATTCCCGAGCTCTTCGCAATGCTAAAGGCTGCGGAGGTAGAAATCAAGAAGGAGCATCAAGTGTTGATGGTCAATAAGACCACCAGTTTCAAGAAAAAGGGCAAAGGGAAGAAGAAGGGGAACTTCAAGAAGAACAGCAAACAAGTTGCTGCTCAAGAGAAGAAACCAAAGTCTGGACCTAAGCCTGAGACTGAGTGCTTCTACTGCAAGCAGACTGGTCACTAGAAGCGGAACTATCCCAAGTATTTGGCAGATAAGAAGGATGGCAAGGTGAACAAAGGTATATGTGATATACATGTTATTGATGTGTACCTAACCAGAGCTCGCAGTAGCACCTGGGTATTTGATACTACTTCTGTTGCTAATATTTGCAACTCAAAACAGGGACTATAGATTAAGTGAACACTGGTTAAGGACGAGGTGACGATGCGCATTGGAAATGGTTCCAAAGTCGATGTGATCGCCGTCGGCACGCTACCTCTACATCTACCTTCGAGATTAGTTTTAGACCTAAATAATTGTTATTTGGCCAGCATTGAGCATGAACATTATATCTGAATCTTGTTTGATGCGAGACGGTTATTCATTTGAATATGAGAATAATGGTTGTTCTATTTATATGAGTAATATCTTTTATGGTCATGCACCCTTGAAGAGTGGTCATTTTTTGATGAATCTCGATAGTAGTGATACACATATTCATAATGTTGAAGCCAAAAGATGCAGAGTTGATAATGATAGTGCAACTTATTTGTGGCACTGCCCTTTGGGTCATATTGGTGTAAAGTGCATGAAGAAACTCCATACTGATGGACTTTTGGAATCACTTGATTATGAATCACTTGGTACTTGCGAACCATGCCTTATGGGCAAGATGACTAAAACACCATTCTCTGGAACTATGGAGCGAGCAACTGATTTGTTGGAGATCATACATACTGATGTATGTGGTCCAATGAATGTTGAGGCTCGCGGCGGGTATCGTTATTTTCTCACCTTCACAGATGATTTAAGCAGATATGGGTATATCTACTTAATGAAACATAAGTCTGAAACATTTGAAAAGTTCAAAGAATTTTAGAGTGAAGTTGAAAATCATCGTAACAAGAAAGTAAAGTTTCTACGATCTGATTGTGGAGGAGAATATTTGAGTTATGAGTTTGGTCTACATTTGAAAGAATGCAGAATAGTTTCGCAACTCACGCCACCCGGAACACCATAGTGTAATGGTGTGTCCGAACATCGTAATCGTACTTTACTAGATATGGTGCGATCTATGATGTCTCTTACTGATTTACCGCTATCATTTTGGGGTTATGCTTTAGAGACGGCCGCATTCACGTTAAATAGGGCACCATGAAAATCCGTTGAGACGACACCTTATGAACTATGGTTTGGCAAGAAACCAAAGTTGTCATTTCTTAAAGTTTGGGGTTGCGATGCTTATGTGAAAAATATTCAACCTGATAAGCTCGAACCCAAATCGGAGAAATGTGTCTTCATAGGATACCCAAAGGAAACTGTTGGGTACACCTTCTATCATAGATCCGAAGGCAAGACATTCGTTGCTAAGAATGGATCCTTTCTAGAGAAGGAGTTTCTCTCGAAAGAAGTGAGTGGGAGGAAAGTAGAACTTGATGAGGTAACAGTACCTGCTCCCTTATTGGAAAGTAGTTCATCATAGAAAACGGTTCATGTGACGTCTACACCAATTAGTGAGGAAGTTAATGATGATGATCATGAAACTTCAGATCAAGTTGTTACTGAACCTCGTAGGTCAACCAGAGTAAGATCCGCACCAGAGTGGTACGGTAGTCCTATTCTGGAGGTTATGTTACTAGACCATGATGAACCTACGAACTATGAAGAAGCGATGGTGAGCCCAAATTCCGCAAAATGGCTGGAGGCCATGAAATCTGAGATGGGATCCATGTATGAGAACAAAGTGTGGCTTTGGTTGACTTGCCAGATGATCGGCAAGCCATCGAGAATAAATGGATCTTCAAAAATAAGACGGACGCTGACGGTAATGTTACTGTCTATAAAGCTCGACTTGTTGCAAAAGGTTTTTAACAAGTTCAAGGGATTGACTACGATGAGACCTTCTCACCCGTAGCGATGCTTAAGTCTGTCTGAATGATGTTAGAAATTGTCACATTTTATGATTATGAAATTTGGAAAATGGATGTCAAAACTGCATTCCTGAATGGATTTCTAGAAGAAGAGTTGTATATGATGCAACCGGAAGGTTTTGTCGATCGAAAGGGAGCTAACAAAGTGTGCAAGCTCCAGCGATCCATTTATGGACTGGTGCAAGCCTCTCGGAGTTGGAATAAATGTTTTGATAGTGTGGTCAAAGCATATGGTTTTATACAGACTTTTGGAGAAGCCTGTATTTACAAGAAAGTGAGTGGGAGCTCTGTAGCATTTCTGATATTACATGTGGATGACATATTGTTGATTGGAAATGATATAAAATTTCTGGATAGCATAAAAGGATATTTGAATGAGAGTTTTTCAATGAAAGACCTCGGTGAAGCTGCTTATATATTGGGCACCAAGATCTATAGAGATAGATCGAGACGCTTAATTGGACTTTCACAAAGCACATACCTTGACAAAGTTGTGAAGAAGTTCAAAATGGATCAAGCAAAGAAAGGGTTCTTGCCTGTGTTACAAGGTGTGAAGTTGAGTAAGACTCAATGCCCGACCACTGCAGAAGATAGAGAGAAAATGAAAGATGTTCCCTATGCTTCAGCGATAGGCTCTATCATGTATGCAGTGCTATGTAGCAGACCTGATGTGTGCCTTGCTATTAGTTTAGCAGGGAGGTACCAAAGTAATCCAGGAGTGGATCACTGGATGGCGGTCAAGAACATCCTGAAATACCTGAAAAGGACGAAGGATATGTTTCTCATTTATGGAGGTGACAAAGAGCTCGTCGTAAATGGTTACGTCGATGCAAGCTTTGACACTGATCCGGACGATTCTAAATCGCAAACCGAATATGTGTTTTTGTTAAACGGTGGAGCTGTCAGTTGGTGCAGTTCTAAACAAAGCGTTGTAGCGGGATCTACATGTGAAGTGGAGTACATAGCTGCTTCGGAAGCAGCAAATGAAGGAGTCTGGATGAAGGAGTTCATATCCGATCTAGGTGTCATACCTAGTGCATCGGGTCGAGTGAAAATCTTTTGTGACAATACTGGTGTGCAATTGCTTTGGCTAAGTTATCCAGATTTGACAAGAGAACCAAACACATCAAGAGACGCTTCAACTCCATGCGGGATCAAGTCCAGGTGGGAGACATAGAGATTTGCAAGATACATATGGATCTGAATGTTGCAGACCCGTTGACTAAGCCTCTTCCACGAGCAAAACATGATCAGCACCAAGGCTCCATGCGTGTTAGAATCATTACTTTGTAATCTAGATTATTGACTCTAGTGCAAGTGGGAAACTGAAGAAATATGCCCTAGAGGCAATAATAACGTTATTATTTATTTCCTTATATCATGATAAATGTTTATTATTCATGCTAGAATTGTATTAACCGGAAACATGATACATGTGTGAATACATAGACAAACATAGTGTCACTAGTATGCTTCTACTTGACTAGCTCATTGATCGAAGATGGTTATGTTTCCTAGCCAGAGACAAAGAGTTGTCATTTGATTAACGGGATCACATCATTAGGAGAATGATGTGATTGACTTGACCCATTCCGTTAGCTTAGCACCTGATCATTTAGTATGTTGCTATTGCTTTCTTCATGACTTATACATGTTCCTATGACTATGAGATTATGCAACTCCTGTTTACCGGAGGAACACTTTGTGTGCTACCAAACATCACAACGTAATTGGGTGATTATAAAGGTGCTCTACAGGTGTCTCCGAAGGTACTTGTTGGTTGGCGTATTTCGAGATTAGGATTTGTCACTCCGATTGTCGGAGAGGTATCTCTGGGCCCACTCGTTAATACACATCACTTAAGCCTTGCAAGCATTGCAACTAATGAGTTAGTTGCGGGATGATGTATTATGGAACGAGTAAAGAGACTTGACGGTAATGAGATTGAACTAGGTATTGAGATACCGACGATCGAATCTCGGGCAAGTAACATACCGATAACAAAGGGAACAACGTATGTTGTTACGCGGTTTGACCGATAAAGATCTTCTTAGAATATGTAGGAGCCAATATGAGCATCCAGGCTCCGCTAGTGGTTATTGGCCGGAGAGTTGTATCAGTCATGTCTACATAGTTCTTGAACCTATAGGGTCTGCACGCTTAAAGTTCAATGACGGTTATATTATGAGTTTATGTGTTTTGATGTACCGAAGGTAGTTCGGAGTCCCGGATGTGATGACGGACATAACGAGGAGTCTCGAAATGGTCGAGACGTATAGATCGATATATTGGACGACTATGTTCGGACACCGGAATGGTTTCGGGGAGTTTCGGGCATATACCGGAGTACCGGGGGGTTACCGGACCCCCCCCCCCGGGAGACTAATGGGCCTATTGGGCCCTAGTGGAGAAGAGGAGGGGCGACCAAAGGGCAGTCGCGCGCCCCCTTCCCCCCAGTACGAATTGGACAAGGAGGGGGGCGGCGCCCCCCTTTCCTTTCCCCCTCTCTCTCCTTCTCTCTCCTCTCCTACTCCCACATGGAAGGGTGGAGTCCTACTCCCAGTGGGAGTATGACTCCTCATGGGGCGCGCCTAGGGTGGCCGGCCCCTCCCCCTCGTTCACTCCTTTATATACGGGGAGGGAGGCACCCCTTGGAGACACAACAATTGATCTCTTGGATCCTCTAGAGTCGACCTGCAGGCATGCAAGCTTGAGTATTCTATAGTCTCACCTAAATAGCTTGGCGTAATCATGGTCATAGCTGTTTCCTGTGTGAAATTGTTATCCGCTCACAATTCCACACAACATACGAGCCGGAAGCATAAAGTGTAAAGCCTGGGGTGCCTAATGAGTGAGCTAACTCACATTACTAGAGGTAGAGGCACCTCTAGAACACACAAGTTGATCCACGTGATCTATTCCTTAGCCGTGTGCGGTGCCCCCAGCCACCATAGTCCTCGATAATACTGTAGCGGATGTTTAGGCGAAGCCCTGCTGCTGTAGTACATCAAGATCGTCACCACGCCCCGTGCTGACGGAACTCTTCCCTGACACTTTGCTGGATCGGAGTCCGGGGATCGTCATCGAGCTGAACGTGTGCTCGAACTCGGAGGTGCCGTAGTTTCGGTGCTTGATCGGTTGGATCGTGAAGACGTACGACTACTTCCTCTACGTCGTGTCAGCGCTTCCGCAGTCGGTCTGCGTTGGGTACATAGACAACACTCTCCCCTCTCGTTGCTATGCATCACATGATTTTGCGTGTGCGTAGGAATTTTTTTTGAAATTACTACGAAACCCAACAACAACACCGCACGCCAACTTTCATCCCATTCCGAGAACATTTTCCGGCCACTTATAAAATAATATTTCGGAGGTGCCGCGGGCGCGTGCGAGTGTGTCTGGGCTCAGAACGGACAACGGAGAGAGCTAGGAGGACCCGAACGGATGCAAGTTTTGAAAACATGATGATGCAATGCACATGATGACATGATAAGATGCAACACGCAAGCAAATGACATGGCAACATTGGCGAATAACTAGAAGACACCTGGCGCATCGGTCTCGGGGCGTTACAACCTAATCCTAAACCTAACCCTCTTCCCTGCCCGATCCCATCTCTCCCTCTCCCTCGTCTCCACCCCGCCGCCAGAGAGACCCGATCGATCCCCATCTCCCTCCAGCGCCCGACCTCCTTCCTCCGTCAGCTCCGCCCCGCGGCTTCTCTCCCTCCTGCCCCGCCTCCTTCTCCCACCAGCGCCGGCACGCCTGCAGCTGCCATGGATCCCGCAGAACCAGGCCACGGCCCCGCACCATCTCGTGGACCGTGCCCCGCGCCACCGCTTCTCCGCCTCGTCCGGAGCTCCAAGTCCGCCGGCCACCGGTGCTGCTGCCAGCTGCCGCCCCGTCACCACGCGGTTCTCCTCGCTGCACCTCCTCGAGCTGGAGCCTCCACCTCCGTCCCCATGGCGCTGTGGCCCCGTCGCTTCCCCGCCTCTCTCCGCGCCAGGGACTCGAGCCCTCCACGCGCGTCACCGCCTTGCTGCCTTCCCCACCATCGGCTTGCTACCTCGCCGGACCTCCTCCGCCTCCAAGGTCGCCGCTGCTCTGGCCGCAACCACCTTCGGCCTTCAACCCCGACGCCCGACTCGGCCATCTTCGGTTGCTGCCCCGCTGGCCTCGTCGCCCTCTTGTCATTGCCAAGACGTGGCAACCAGGGAAGCCCAAGGCCGCCTTCGTGGTTTTCGCCAAGTTCGTCCACCGCCAAACGAGTCGGAGATCCATCGATGCATCTCCGTGTGGAACCTGACAAGTACCCCTGGTTTCCCCAAGAAACACACCGCAAGCGCCAAGTACCTCTACCGACGACTCCGAACATCTACAAAATGTGTACCACTATGCGGGATTCCCCAGACGCCAAGTTCAACGATACGTCAAGTTCCTCGCCATGACCCTGAACATCTACAGAAACTCGTGCAACTTTGAACGTGAATGACTACCGTTGACCCCAAATTACTCGGATTCATCAAGTTCCTCTTCGAAACATGTACCACTACCGTCCGTGGATGAATGCTTGTGATGTGTTGTATGAAATGCTCGCGTTTGCACCGTGCCCGACGTGTTGCTTGCATGTTCCCCGTTGCCATGCCATGGTCTCGTGGGAACCCGGTATCCGGGATCACCCCACCATCCATGCATGACATGCTCCCGTCACATTTCCTTCTGCACCGGTATCTCCATGAGCTACCGGAACTGGTATGTTGTTGTGGCATCATTTTCGGATTCGTTGCCGTGGCACCCCTTTCGTTTCTGCCACGATGACAAATGCTTCGTAAAATGCTCTTATCAACATTTTCATAAATATTGCACAAAACTTGCAAATGTCATCCGCGTCATGATAACAACATCAAGAATGTTTAAATTGTTGTTTGCTTCATTTGCTAAATGACATGAGGATTTACCGGAATTGTTGTTTGATGTTTCCGACCTCATTTAAAATGCCTAAATATGTAGTTTACTTTTGCCTCACCTCTTGCCATGTTTAATAACATTTAATATTGTTGGGTACATAAACGGGAGAGAACTAAATAAATGAATGTGGTGTTTCTTCAATATACAACTTTTTGCATATTGAGCTCCACCTAACTTGTAGTTTTGTTTGTGCACTTTTCCATGCCATGTTTCATTAAATCGGACATGCATCATACTTGTTTGTGCATCATGCCATCTTTATGCTTGTGTGTTTACCATGTTGCTTGGTTCTTTCTGGGTTGCTTCTCTCATTAGCTTCGGTTTCGTTCCGGAGTTGTGAGGATTCATTCGACTATGTCCGTTTGTCTCCTTCATGGACTCGTTCTTCTTCCTTGCGGGATTTCAGGCAAGATGACCATACCCCCGATATCACTGCTATCTTTGCTTGCTAGTTGTTCGTTCGATCGCTATGTCGCACTACCTACCACTTATCTATATCATGCCTCCCATATTGCCATGTCAAGCCTCTAACCCTCCTTTCCTAGCAAACCGTTGTTTGGCTATGCTATCGCTTTTGCTCAGCCCCTCTTATAGCGTTGTTAGTTGCAGGTGAAGATGGAGTTTGTTCCATGTTTGGAACATGGATATGTTGGGATATCACAATATCTCTTATTTTAATTAATGCATCTATATACTTGGTAAAGGGTGGAAGGCTCGGCCTTATGCCTGGTGTTTTGTTCCACTCTTGCCGCCCTAGTTTCCTTCATACCAGTGTTATGTTCCTTGATTTTGCGTTCCTTACACGGTTGGGTGTTATGGGGACCCCTTGATAGTTCGCTTTGAATAAAACTCCTCCAGCAAGGCCCAACCTTGGTTTTACCATTTGCTTCACCACCACCTACTTTTCCCTTGGGAGTCGCGCTCCTGAGGGTCATCTTTATTTTAACCCCCCCGGCCAGTGCTTCTCTAAGTGTTGGTCCGAACTAGAGTCCTTTGCAGCGTGACCACAGGGAAACTTGAGGGCTGGTCTTAGTTGTACGGAGCGCTCATCCAGTGTTGCCCTGAGAATGAGATATTTGCACCTCCTATCGGGATGTCGGCACATCGGGTGGCTTTGCTGGTCTTGTTTTACCATTGTCGAAATGTCTTGTAACTGGGATTCCGAGTCTGATCGGGTCTTCCTGGGAGAATGAATATCCTTCCTTGACCGTGAGAGCTTGTGATGGGATAAGTTGGGACACCCCTGTAGGGTTTGAACTCTCGAAAGCCATGCCCGCGGTTATGGGCAGATGGGAATTTGTTAATTTCCGGTTGTAGAGAACTTGACACTTAACTTAATTAAAATGAATCAACCGCGTGTGTAGCCGTGATGGTCTCTTTCTGGCGGAGTCCAGGAAGTGAACACGGTTTTGGAGTTATGTTTGAACGTAAGTAGTTTCATGATCACTTCTTGATCACTTCTAGTTCACGACTGTTGCTTTGCTTCTCCTCTCGCTCTTATTTGTGTATGTTAGCCACCATATATGCTTAGTGCTTGCTGCAGCTCCACCTCACTACCTTTTTCCTACCCGTAAGCTTAAATAGTCTTGATCTCGCGGGTGTGAGATTGCTGAGTCATCGTGGCTCAGAAATACTTCCAAACAGTTGCAGGTGCCGATGATACTAGTGCAGATGATGCAACTGAGCTCAAGTGGGAGCTCGATGAAGATCGTGTTCGTTGTGTCGTTCCGTTTCCTTTTGATCAGTAGTGGAGCCCAGTTGGGATGATCGGGGATCTAGCATTTGGGGTTGTCTTCTTTTACTTTGGTTCCGTAGTCGGACCTTGATTGTATTCTGGATGATGTATGTTTAACTTGTATTTTTGTGAAGTGGCGATTGTAAGCCAACTTTTTATCCCTTTCTTATTTAGTACATGGGATTGTGTGAAGATTACCCCTCTTGCGACAAACCTACCATGTGGCTATGCCTCTAAGTCGTGCCCCGACACGTGGGAGATATAGCCGCATTGTGGGTGTTACAAGTTGGTAATCAGAGCCATCCCCGACTTAGGAGCCCCCTGCTTGATTGAATCGCTGATGTTGTTGAGTCTAGAACAAATTTTTTGAGTCTTAGGATTATATATATCGGAGAGTAGGATTCTTTTTACTCCTCAGTCCCTTCGTCGCTCTGGTGAGGCCTCCTGACGTAGAAATTTTGACTCTTCTCTCCTCAAATTTCACGATTTTTTTAGGATCACGCTGGTATCTTGGAATCGTTCCGATGGTTTTGTGATGAGAACATTGTTCTTGGTGCCTCCTGACATTTAGGGGTTGTGGCAGTGTCCCGGGGAGTTGAGCTCCGAGGTGTTGTCGTCACAATTTTATCGTTGCAGTTCTGGAATACCTGAGTTCGCCGACATCGAAAATCTCTTTTATGCAGTTGTTGGTGAGATAACCTCGATGCCACCCAGTACTGGGGCGGGAGTTTGGGAGTATTGCCATAACTCGTATAATGGATGCTTTTCGAAGGTTGAGGTAAATGATTTCCGAAGGTTTCTTGGTTATGTGTTGAAGGATGGATACAGCTAGATGTAGGATTTGCTAGTTTTGGGTGAGATATTATGCTTCCCCTCTATCCGCAACACCTGATTGCATAACCAGAAAGTTTCGGGAGTTTATAAGTGGGAATTCAAGTATACCGTAGGATGTCTTTCCAACAAACACATGATACGATATGGGATCTACCATATGTTTGTTTCTGGCTTATTCTACAAGCAAATCCTTTGTTTTGTTTTTCAGTTGTGGTATTCGAGTTGCTTCGAAGTCAAATGTTGATTCCATACCTTTCCTAAGCGGTGTTCTCATATTCCTATGTGAATACAAATCCTTCTTGATCATCAAGATTTTCATGTCAATTCTTTCAACCGGTGCGATTCTCTTCAAGGTGATCCTACATTTTTCCTATTCGCAAGATCCAATCTCAGTTTTCGTCAACTGTATTTGTTTCATCCGTATCCAAGTTACCTTTGTTTTCCCGCCCTCCCACCCTGGTTTCTTCAAGGACTCAGATTACTTAATCAAGTATCCATTTTATTCATGTGAAGTCTCTTCATTCTTTTAAATCAATGTTCTTATCCGGTGGTTCTCAGGAAGATACTAAGGGAGCTTCAAGTTCACCATTCTTCGTTCTATTTCTTTTCCGGTGGATTCAATTCAAGCTTTGTCGATCATATCCTCTCCTTGTTTCAAATGTTTTCTCATGCCGATGCACCTCTTAATCATTCACCTCTCGCTATTCTATTGTTCTGGAGTGCTGAAGATATCTCAAAAGATTCGGGTTTCCATTCCTAATTCCATTCAAGTTATTTCGTGGTTGTCACCTTATTCAAGCCATTTAATTCAACCAGCGCATTATCCCTTTCAAATCGTCAACAGTGTTTCTCTTGAGTGGGCCCTAACCCACAGGTCTTTTCCCAGGATCTTACCTGACTCTTCTAATTTTTTTCCAGAGTTATTTTCAGATTCATTTCAAAGTTTGACGTAAGAATGAATTGTCATCAGTCAAATGTATTTCTCCAAGATCTTTCAATTTCTTTTTATCGTTGGTTCAGTCTTTCTAATTTTCATCCTGGAGTATCTCAACAATTCATGATGGTGTTTCTCATCGTCATTCTCTACATTTGAAGACCGAAGAAGAGTTTCTCTCAAATCTTGGTCCGTTCTCTCGAAGATGCGTAGTTCAAGCTTGATGCCATCTTCTCATAATTATTTCTGATTATGAGAATTCTTTTCACCCATCCGGAGCAATTCAGGAGTCATTTTAGTTTGATTCTCTGAAGCCCATCATCTCAGAATTATTCATTCCAGCTTTCAGCTCTCGTTCTCCAAATCTTACCGGTGCATCATTCAAGTATTCTCTAATCAGCTCAAGATATCTATTCGTTCTCATGCTTCTAAATTCCTCCAAGTATCTTCATTCATTTTCCAATTCTTCTTGATGAATTCTGCCTTTGCTTCGTTCGTTTTCAAATTCTTATGGCGGTTTGTTTAAGATTCCTCTTCCTATGTTCTCATATCAATTCATTTCGTTCTTTCCAATCCTACCGGTAGATCGTTGAAGACCTTTCTCAACTTTGCGCTATATCTCTCTTAATCCTTTCTATGAGAATAAGTAGTATGCCAAGTCTGTTGCTTGTCATCTATTTAAATTGGTGAAGGATAAGCATAATGTAATTCTTATTCTTGTTTCATCGAGTATATTCAACTCCTTATTCCGGAGGCTAATCAAATTCTCGTTTTCAATTGTTTCATCTTTTCTTTTACTGGAGTTCCAAGCTCTCATCATCACGAAGATCCATCTAATCATTGCAAGGCCTCAACCTTATCCTTTTCATCCTTCATTTCGTTTGATCATTCTTTTATTACCGGAGTTCTTCATGGAGGTTCTACATGGTGGTTCATCAAGGATTTAATTCCTTCTCAGAGTGTTCATCGAGATTCTTTTCAGAGGAGCTCAAGTATTTTTCATCTTGCATTCTGAAGTGCAATTCTTTCTACCTTATCTTTTGAGGTGGTGTTATGTCACTCTTGACAATTTCCCTTCGTTTGTCATGTTTCAACAGTGTCAAGAATGAGATAGTTATACCCATCAATTCCTTCGAGCATGAGCTCTTCTCAATCATACAATCTCTTCATTGGAGTTATCTTGGGTTATATTTCACCTAAAGCCTTCCCTAAGGAATGTTACTATTGTGGTGCTTATCAACAATCCAAGTTTTCCTCCTATTCTCACGATGAAAGAAGTTTTCATGTCTTCATTGCTCTCAAGCAAGCAATTGATTCCATGAGTGGCTGAATTTCACCTCAAATTTTGAGTTGTCTTCCATAAGCCCACGTCAAGTTTATCCTTTCGTTGATGTTAATCCAACAACTCCGTTGTAACCTTTCTTGGAAGGGTGCTTTCCAAGCTCAATTGTGGAAGAAGTTGTCCTTTTCTTCTTCATTCGATTATTCCAATGATACATCTTCTATTATTTCTTCCAGAGGCATTGTGATGTTGCTTTCTTCACCCATCATCCCATTTTTGTCAAAAGATCATGTTCTTTCCTTTTGCTTATCCATTCAACCGGAGTGTCATGACCTCTTTTCAAGTTCTTCCCATTCTGTCAAGTTTTGCCTTCCTTCTCAACCGGAGCGCTATCTGAAATCTTTCTTACCCCTTGCGCCATTCTTTCGATAGTTTCGGAGGCATCATCTTGTCAAGTTCATGTCCAATTCCTTCCATTTACAGTGGGAGTGTTGTCCAAATAATATCATTCTTATTCCTTCTCTATCTTGTTTAACCAGAGTGTTGTGTCTATGATTCCACTTCTAACCGGACTCTCATCCAAGTTCTTTCATTTTGCCAAGCTCATATTCTTTAACTTCCTTTTCCAACCAGAGTGTTGTCGTAATTGATCCTTAACGTTCCTTGTGCATCTCGTTTCTACCGATGTGCTTGCATCTACTTCTTGTCCATTGTAACCCTTTTTCTTATGTCTTTCGACCCACAAGGTTCCCGTAATGTTCCTTGTTCCTTTTTTATAACGGAGTGTTTTCGAATTTGTTCATCTTCGTTGTATTCTTTCTTTCAAATTGGTTAACCTCTCAAGGTTCATTGGTTTCAATCTTTTGTCAAGAAGCAACTTAGTTTACCTCTCATCTTCCTTTTCTGCTTCTCTCTGGTGCCATCCTAGATATCGGGACGAGATCTTCTTGTAGTGGTGGAGTGTTGTGACGCCCCAAGTTCGACGCGCCAGGTGTCTTCCAGTTATTCGCTATTGTTGCCATGTCATTAGCTTGTGTGTTGAATCTTGTCATGTCATCATGTGCATTACATCATCATGTTTTCAAAACTTGCACCCGTCCCGGTCTCCTCGTTCTCTCCGTTGTCCGTTCTGAGCCAAGACACACTTGCACGCGCCCGCGGCACGTCCGAAATAGTATTTTATAAGTGGCCGAAATTTTTTCTCGGAATGGGTTGAAAGTTGGCATGCGGTGTTTTTATGTTGTAGGTAGGCCGCCTGCCAAGTTTCATCGCATTCGGAGTTCGTTTGGTGCCCCAACGGATAACTATAGCGGCAGTATAGCCGGTCTATCGTCGGACGTTTCCAGTCTCCGGAAATAGTCGCTGGGTCTCTCTCGCTTCTCTCCTCTGAGCCTCGCCACAGCCCAACCTAACCATCCTCACATCCGGAGCCGTCTGATTGTTATCGGAGGGCCCTGAAACCCCTCCTAACCATCTGACCCCTCCTTGCATCAGTGCATCGACCCCCTCGCGCGCGTCCGGAAGTTGTCCGAACCCGAACCGGGGAGTCGTCACCGTTGGGTCCGGATCATCCCCAAACATCTACAAAACATCTCCGTTTTTTATTTGGACTCCCTAGCTATTTATTAGCGATCATCCGATTGCGATCGGAGGGACGAGGTAGCCCCTAACCTAATATGTGATGTATATATTCGTCCACTCCAAGTCCATTTTGGACAACCCTAAAATTCTTCCCTTGTCCCATCACGCCGCCGCCACTAGCTCCACCTGGTCTCTCCTTCCACCTCGGGATCTTCCCAGCTCCAAATCCTCCCGCAGCCAACCATCTCCCTCGTTTTCAGTACGGCCCAATCCATTGATCCACCCGCACCCCGCTGCACCCCGTGCCCTCGTTCCCGAGCTCCATCGAGAGCAGCTGGAGCCCCCGCAAGCCACTGCTTCGCCTCGCTGTCCTCATCGTTGGCCCTCGCAAGCGTCGCCCCGATCCAGGCCAGTGCCCCGCTTCCCTCTCCTTCCTTCTCCCCATCTTGTTTCTCCTCCTCCTCTCATGGCTCTCTCTCCCGTGGATCGCAGGAACCCCGTCGCCCACTGTTCGTCACCTTCCACCACGGATCCACGCAATCTTCGACCAGATCCATCGAGTCCCGCCGCCTCCTGCCGTTTTCCCGCACCATCAGAGGTCCTATCAGTCTCCGCCGCCTCGCCTGCTCCTTCAAGTTCCGTCGCGCCACCCTGTTCCTTCCTGCTCATGCAAGGGAACGAGGAGAACGACGACACCGTGCCCCTGCCTCGCATTGACCAGCCTTGCCACGTGGACCGCACCGTGCGTGGGCGTCCTTGCCTCCCCAAGGCCCAGCACCCCTTCGCGGCCTGCCAGCCTCTCCACCAGCTGGGGCTCAGCCCGATGTGAGCAGCCGCCGCCCCTGTGCATTGTTGGGCCGGCCTCTGTCTTGGCCCGTTCATGTTTTTTCCCAGATCTACGATTTTCCTAATATTGCAGAGAACGCTGTTTTACAAAAAAACCCAAGCATTATGCATTTTATAACCCACAAACGGTGCATCATATTGAAACAAACTTAATATGAAAAATGCTAAGAATTTTATGTATATAAATAATTTGCTACTTTCAACCATGTTTAAAATGTTTAAAATGTTGTTTGTTTAATTTTTGGTTCTATGCCATGTTAAAATGCTTTAATTCATAACTAAATAATGGTAGCTCCAAACTTAATAAACTTTATATGTAAATGTGGTAGAAAAATGCCTAGTTTAACATGGTGTACTTGTTTTGCATGTTTAAAAACTTTAAAATTATGTTTAGGGCAGAACAGTACCAAAACTAAAATATGCACGTGAGGGTTTTTTCCGGACTTGTTGTTTGTTATTCCCGGCCTCATTTAAATTTGACTAGATAGTTAGTTTACTTATGTTTCACCTCTTGCCTGGTTTAACAACATTTAATATTGATGAGTACATAAACAAGATCGAACTAAATAACTTGAATGTGGTGTTCCGTCAATATCCAACTCGTTGCATATTGAGCTCCACTTAATTTGTAGGATTGCTGGTGCACTTTGCCATGCCATGCCTCATTAAACCAGACATGCATCATACTTGGTTGTGCATCATGCCATGTTCATGTGATGGTTGCTTACTATGTTTTTTTCTGGTGTTGCTTCTTTGGGTTAGTTCCGATAACGTCGCATTTGTGAGGATTCGTTCGACTTCGCCCATTTGTCTTCTTCATGGACTCGTTCTTCTTCCTTGAAGGATTTCAGGCAAGATGACCATACCCTCGAAATCACTTCTATCTTTTCTTGCTAGTTGCTTGATCTATTGCTATGCCGCGATACCTACCACCTGCTATATCATGCCTCCCATATTGCCATGTCAAGCCTCTAACCCTCCTTTCCTAGCAAATCGTTGTTTGGCTATGTTATCGCTTTTGCTCAACCCCTCTTATAGTGTTGTTAGTTGCAGGTGAAGATGGAGTTTGTTCCATGTTTGGAACATGGATATGTTGGGATATCACAATATCTCTTATTTTAATTAATGCATCTATATACTTGGTAAAGGGTGGAAGGCTTGGCCTTATGCCTGGTGATTTGTTCCACTCTTGCCACCCTAGTTTCTGTCATACCGGTGTTATGTTCCTTGATTTTGCGTTCCTTACACGGTTGGTGTTATGGGGACCCCTTGATAGTTCGCTTTGAATAAAACTCCTCCAGCAAGGCCCAACCTTGGTTTTACCATTTGCCTCACCACCACCTACTTTTCCCTTGGGAGTCGTGCTCCCAAGGGTCATCTTTATTTTAACCCCCCGGGCCAGTGCTTCTCTAAGTGTTGGTCCGAACTAGAGTCCTTTGCAGCGCCACCTTAGGGAAACTTGAGGGCTGGTCTTAGTTGTACGGAGCGCTCATCCGGTGTTGCCCTGAGAACGAGATATGTGCAGCTCCTATCGGGATGTCGGCACATCGGGTGGCTTTGCTGGTCTTGTTTTACCATTGTTGAAATGTCTTGTAACCGGGATTCCGAGTCTGATCGGTTCTTCCTGGGAGAACGAATATCCTTCGTTGACCTTGAGAGCTTGTGATGGGCTAAGTTGGGACACCCCTGTAGGGTTTGAACTTTCGAATGCCATGCCCGCGGTTATGGGAAGATGGGAATTTGTTAATGTCCGGTTGTAGAGAACTTGACACTTAACTTAATTAAAATGAATCAACCGCGTGCGTAGCCATGATGGTCTCTTTCCGGCAGAGTCCGGGAAGTGAACACGGTTTTGGAGTTATGTTTGAACGTAACTAGTTTCATGATCACTTCTTGATCACTTCTAGTTCACGACTGTTGCTTTGCTTCTCTTCTCGCTCTTATTTGTGTATGTTAGCCACCATATATGCTTAGTGCTTGCTAAAGCTCCACCTCACTACCTTTTTCCTACCCGTAAGCTTAAATAGTCTTGATCTCGCGGGTGTGAGATTGCTGAGTCATCGTGGCTCAGAAATACTTCCAAACAGTTGCAGGTGCCGATGATACTAGTGCAGATGATGCAACTGAGCTCAAGTGGGAGCTCGATGAAGATCGTGTTCGTTGTGTCGTTCCGTTTCCTTTTGATCAGTAGTGGAGCCCAGTTGGGACGATTGGGGATCTAGCATTTGGGGTTGTCTTCTTTTACTTTGGTTCCATAGTCGGACCTTGATTGTATTCTGGATGATGTATGTTTAACTTGTATTTTTGTGAAGTGGCGATTGTAAGCCAACTCTTTATCCCTTTCTTATTCAGTACATGGGATTGTGTAAAGACCCCTCTTGAGACAAACCTACCATGAGGCTATGCCTCTAAGTCGTGCCCCGACGCGAGGGAGATATAGCCGCATTGTGGGTGTTACATCTGGGCTCATCATCGCTTCCTCATAGTTCGTACGTTCATCATGGTCAAGTAACATGACCTCCAAAACAGGATTACCATACCACTCTGGTACGGATCTTGCTCTGGTTGACCTATGAGGTTCGGTAGTAACTTGATCAGAAGTTTCATGATCATCATCATTAACTTCCTCACTAATTGGTGTAGGAATCACTGGAATTGATTTCTGTGATGAACTACTTTCCAATAAGGGAGAAGGTACAGTTACCTCATCAAGTTCTACTCTCCTCCTACTCACTTCTTTCGAGAGAAACTCCTTCTCTAGAAAGGATCCATTCTTAGCAACGAACATCTTGCCTTCAGATCTGTTATAGAAGGTGTACCCAATAGTTTCCTTTGGGTATCCTATGAAGACACATTTCTCCGATTTGGGTTCGAGCTTATCAGGTTGAAGCTTTTTCACATAAGCATCGCAGCCCCAAACTTTAAGAAATGACAACTTGGGTTTCTTGCCAAACCACAGTTCATATGGTGTCGTCTCAACGAATTTTGATGGTGCCCTATTTAACGCGAATGCAACTTTCTCTAAAGCATAACCCCAAAACGATAGCTATAAATCAGTAAGAGACATCATAGATCACACCATATCTAATAAAGTGCGGTTACGACGTTCGGACAAACCATTGTGCTGTGGTGTTCCAGGTGGTGTGAGTTGCGAGACTATTCAGCATTGTTTCAAATGAAGACCAAACTCATAACTCAAATATTCACCTCCACGATAAGATCGTTGAAACTTAATTTTCTTGTTACAATGATTTTCCACTTCACTATGAAATTCTTTGAACTTTTCAAATGTTTCAAACTTATGTCTCATCAAGTTGATATACCCATATCTGCTCAAATCATCTGTGAAGGTCAGAAAATAGCGATACCCGCCACGAGCATCAACACTCATCGGACCGCATACATCAGTATGTATTATTTCCAATAAGTCTGTTGCTTGTTCCATTATTCAGGAGAACGGAGTCTTAGTCAAGTGATTCATAATCAAGTGATTCTAAAGAGCCCATCAACATGAAGTTTCTTCATGTGCTTTACACCAATATGACCTAAACGTCAGTGCCACAAATAAGTTGCACTATCATTATTAAACTTATATCTTTTGGCTTCAATACTATGAATATGTGTATCACTACTATCGAGATTTAATAAAAACTAGGACTGATGCACGTGCATTGCAACGGGACAGAAAATTGTCACTCACTAAAATTTAGTAAGCATTGTATAGAACTTCATCCATCAGAACTTCATAACAAGTAAGAAGAAAACCACTCAGGTTCTTTGCTTATCGCACTTCACAAACACGGTACATGCCACACACAATAAATGAGTATATGACTGATTTGTGCACCATATACAAGTCATACATAATCACAGTTCCTATGAAAATTACTACATATGCGAAAACCCTCTATATCTACATCATTATTCTATCTATGTAAAAAAATATACAACAATGATCACCATGTACAATATGGCCATACAACAATCTGCACCTCTTTCTTCTACCATATTCTATCTATCTCGGTCAACTGTACAAAAAATACGTACAACAAAATATAGGTCAGTTTTATCTACACAACAATTTGTACGCACAGTCATATTTATCTATCTTCTATTCCTGCAAGTATGTAGTTATGCACATACTTTTCTTCATACAATAGCAGAAGGTCGCATTATATTCATACAACAATGGCAACATAGAGCAGCCTCCTCTCTACTATTTGATTTTTCATCAGCTTTCCACAGCATGTTTAGCAGCTTCTGCTTAGTGTAATCTAAAAATTATTTGGAGAGAAATACAGCTTCATCGGAAAGCGAAATAATAGATATACAAAGAGGGATATTCTTTTTATTGAGCAACAAAAAGAAAAGTTATCCTGACAGAAAAAATGCCAACAAATTTACTTGCTGACACGTTTGCAGCGGTACGATCCCACGGAATAGATATTGTTCAAGTAAGGTCATTGCTGGAAGGTTTATCCACAAAATATCTGACATCAGATCCTCACTTGTGAGTAAATTAAGAAGCTTGTCACTACCACAGAGAAACTAAGTTGTCAACATCAAAGAGTTTCCTTTTCACTTTCCTAATCAACCATCCAAACAAATCAAAAGTAAATCTATAAATTTCATTGAACTAACCAAACACTGATAGGTCAAGTAGTTGAAACAATAATCTCTTTATGTCATAGATATCCAACATATATGCTTCTATCGTTGATGCCTAAGGTCATGAACCATGATGGATGTCCGATTTGACAGTGCCACAGATTAGAAAGAAAATCTTGCTAGAATGAATATTGTAATCTTACGCCATGTAAAATTACTTTATGCAAAACCTCCTCTCATAACTTGATAATTTTAAATGAATAATCTCATCTTTGTATTAGTTTGTTGGAATTCTGAAGATTGGGGCTAATTTCTAAGATCTTGAAATTGTCTCAAATGACATGGTGCGCATGTGAAAAAGCAACATATATTTGCTAATTTGGTTTAACAAAAACTGTAAGCTATGCCAATCATGCTAAACAACGCATGCTTTGATGCGATTAGACATTGAGCTCTGGCCTCTAGAAAAAAACCGAGTTGCCCCAAACATATACCATACAGGCAACCTCATTAAGTGATATGCCACATAATTAATAAGAAAATTAATATGAACAACCTAAGCCAACATGCCGTAACTAAATTAAGTATGAGACAAAATTAATACTGCTGTCAAGGGCCTATATTTCGTAGTTGATTGGCTGGAAATTCATGATTTTATTTCTTACTAGCCAATGGTTTTCTTACTGCACAAAATGCATCCCATATGAAAATGAATACCGAATCCAGATAGAGCTCCAGTTGACAACAACTTGCATCTGCTCTTTTGTGCCTCTTTGTTGGCTACAACATTACAAAATATCTATGTGTATCCTACTACAGTACATATGAATAGAAACAACTCAACTTGTCATGTGTTGAGAATAAATAAGGATGTAATACCTAACAAGTAGGTGGAATAGCTTGCCGCTCATTGCACGCCTTTCATGAGGCAAGAATAGCAAGAAAAATAGTTTCGAAACTCCGAAACAACAACTGCCGTATGCCTTTTCAAAACACCATCGAATAATGTGCATGAAAAAAGAAGTTCAAAAGATCAGGCGATACTCAACTGGACCCAGCAAAAGCTAATTACTTATACAATATAGTGGATCTGTTCTAATGGCTATATAGTAGCAGAGGTAATTAGGCAGCAAGATAGTTATTACTGTACCTGGAATTAATGTTGGATGAGGTCCACCGCAGGCTGCATCAGCTGTTCTGTATCCGTTGTTGCCGCCGTTGAGACGGTGTTGATTCCTTGCAGTGATGGCTTGCTGATATAAATCCCCTATTTTCCAAGAAAGAAGATTGTAGACACTGACTGATGATCATACCTTGCAGTGAGAGAAGTACTTGTTCATCTCCTCGCACTTGCAATAGGAAGCTTCTCAATATTCTCAGGTTTTCTCAAGCACTATATGAGGCTGTGAGCTATGAAAAACAATACTATGAAACATCAACAACGCTAGTCACTGTCAACACTTATCAATCAACAATATCCACTTTAAATGCAGGCGACGCATCCCAATTCTGTAAAAAACATCTTAACTGAGGAACTCGGCTGGTTGTGCTACAAGAGGAACCTGCTCGCAATCTTCATCAGTAATTTCTGCTGCAAAGTCAATCACTTACCTACTATCGCATATGCATTCCAACAAACACTGGCTGTGCACCACCCAAACAATCATGACAGCTAGCTTTACACCATCGGAGTGGCATGATGCATGGAACAGGAACGGTCATAGATGCGAGCGATCCGGTGATTTGTTCCCATAGCAGAGACATCCGAGACCACGCCTATGCGGGGCCTGTGTGTCCGGTGCCGACTGAGGCAAAGCAGTATGGAAGTGAGGGCCACACTAGTCTAAGTCGTCCCACCTCCTTCTCTTCTCTCCATCTCACCTCCTCTCTCTCCCTCGTCTCTTCTTCCCAGGAGGCCAAGCTGCCAGGTGTCACAAACAATTTTCATCAGACAAAAGCAAAGTAGTTGTACAGTATGTAAAATATGGCAAAAGGTGTGTGCACACTGAAGTAACTATCATCAAGTTTCAAGTTATGTAAATTCGCATCACAACTGTTTATTCATGAATTTTCAATCTTGGAAAACCGATTGTCCTATTCATCTCGGACTTGAACAAAGGTTGTTAGACAGAGGTTTCAAATGTTATTTAATTCACTATGACTTCAACACTCTAAATTTGCTTACACATGAAATGAACTTGAAACAACATCCAACATGATAGAAACACAAACAATACATCAATGATTTGGACTATGATACTTGAGATAAATTATACGAGTATTTGATCAATAGCAGATTATTGGAGGATGCAAAGTTTTACTTGCCTATGAGTGGGCATAGGAGCGAATGGTGAGGAATTTCAATGGCGTCGAGGTACCAAATTTTTGCAGCGCCAGGCCGCCACTATATTACTTGTGGAAGCCTCGCAGATAGAGGTGGCGCCTGACCCGCTTCAAACAATGGGGTACAACTCCTTTGCTAAATTAACCACTGTTAGATAAATTCATGTACTGGGAATTTACATGATGGATTGATGCTAGGTCAGAACTTGGAAACCGAGCCTCAATGGTTGGAGAGGAACACTGTCATGAGAGTTGGACATGTTTGATTAGATCGTACCTACTAAATAAACCATCATCAAATAAAATCATGTACTGGAATATACATGTTGGATTTCTAAATTTGAAAACTGAGTTTCAAAGGTTGGAGATGAACATGAGGACAGCTGGACACATTTGATTGGATCATACATACTAATCAACCACCATTGAATAAAAATCCTAGTACTGGTCTTCTCCTTTTATTCCAGATTAACGTGGGGATGCTTTGGAGTGGGTAATCATCATAGATATGGAGATAAACAAAAAGTGTGCAACTGATTCCAATTTACAGAATGTTCTAAAGTATCTAATGACAAATAACTGCAGGGACCTGGAAAATAGAAAATCAAGTTAATAAAAGTTATCTACATATAAGTTGTAATTTTATTTAATAATTGAAGTCTTGATTTAGTGAGACAAACTACAATGGCCCTAACACTCGGCTTGAACTACACTAATTATGATTTATGAATGAACAAAGATCAATTCCAATTGTCTAGCCGTGAAAGACCATCTCTACTTTTGTAGTGCTCTAGCTCTAGAAAAGCATTCCATCATAGTTGTACTGATTCTCGTTAGTAACAGCAAAAGCTAATCCCAACCGAAGAGTATAATATAGTTGCTGGGAACCTGCTAGTACACATCCCAACCGGATCGAGCGTTGCCCGGGGTAGGCCGGCTGGACGCAGAGGTGGCTGGGGTAGACCTTGGCGCTTGTGCTCGATGCGCTGGAGGCGCATCTCCCTCGAGCACATGACGAGGAGGCAGGGGACGAGCTACATGAGCTCCATTTGGAGGTCATGGCAGGTTGGGCGGCGCTGGATCGGGTAGAGGAGGTGGAGGGCGCACGGATCCGGGAAGGAGGCACCGGATCTGGCCGGTGGAGGTCCTGTGGTGGCGTTCGAACGTCCAAGGTGAGCTCGAGGATTGGGCATCCATGGTGCTGTCGCTAAGCTCCTAGAGAGAAGGAGAGGCAAGGAGATTAGATAGAGATAGGAAAGAGAAAATGCAGGGGAGCGGCGTTGTGACGTAGGTGGGTCGCCGCCGGTGACACCGTTCACCGGACGATGGGCGAGGAGGCCGGCGCGGAGGCGCACGGGAGGAGGAGTTCAGGGTCGGGAGCTCTGCGGGCGCTGGTGGTGGCAGCGTATGTGCGGCGGCACTCGGGCCTGGGCGGGCCGGATCTGGGCTCGAAGCATTTTTCTCACTTTAAAAAGGACCACGGGTTGAATATCGAAAACTACAGGGACTTTTCTACAGATTGACGATGACAGATGACCAAACGTAATAGCTAGTTTATTAGTAGGTAAAGATAGACCACTCATGAAGGGTGCATGACCATAAAAGATATTACTCATATAAATAGAACAACCATTATTCTCTGATTTAAATGAATAACCGTATCGCATCAAACAAGATTCAAATATAATGTTCATGCTTAACGCTGGCACCAAATAACAATTATTCAGGTCTAATACTAATCCCAAAGGTAGATGTAGAGGTAGCGTGCCGACCGCGATCACGTTGAGTTTGGAACCATTTCCCACGCACATCGTCACCTCGTCCTTAGCCATTCTTGGCTTAATCCGTAGCCCCTGTTTCGAGTTACAAATATGGGCAACAGAACCAGTATCAAATACCCAGGCGCTACTGCGAGCATTAGTAAGGTACACATCAATAACATGCATATCGAATATGCCTGTCACATTGCCATCCTTCTTATCCGCCAAATACTTGGGGCAGTTCCGCTTCCAGTGACCAGTCCCTTTGTAGTAGAAGCACTCAGTCTCAGGCTTAGGTCCAGACTTGGGCTTCTTCACTTGAGCAGCAACTTGTTTGCCATTCTTCTTGAAGTTCCCCTTCTTCCCTTTGCCCTTCTTCTTGAAACTAGTGGTCTTGTTGACCATCAACACTTGATGCTCCTTCTTGATTTCTACCTCTGCAGCCTTTAGCATTGCGAAGAGCTCAGGAATTGTTTATCCATCCCTTGCATATTATAGTTCATCATGAAGCTTTTGTAGCTTGGTGGCACTGACCGAAGAACTCTGTCAATGACACTATCATTAGGAAGATTAACTCCCAGTTGAGTCAAGTGGTTGTGGTACCCAGGCATTCTGAGTATATGTTCACTAACAGAACTATTCTGCTCCATCTTGCAACTATAGAACTTATTGCAGACTTCATATCTCTCAATTCGGGCATTTGCTTGAAATATTAACTTCAACTCCTGGAACATCTCATATGCTCCATGATGTTTAAAACGTCGTTGAAGTCCCGATTCTAAGCCATAAAGCATGGCACACTGAACTATCGAGTAGTCATCAGCTTTGCTCTGCCAGACGTTCATAACATCCGGTGTTGCTCCTGCAGTGGGCTTTGCACCTAGCGGTGCTTCCAGGACGTAATTCTTCTATGCAGCAATGAGGATAATCCTCAAGTTACGGATCCAGTCCATGTAGTTGCTATCATCATCTTTCAACTTAGCTTTCTCTAGGAACAGTAGCACGGTCCATTTATCTACAACAACATAGACATGCAAAATACTATCAGGTACTAAGTTCATGATAAATTAAAGTTCAATTAATCATATTACTTAAGAACTCCCACTTAGATAGACATACCTCTAGTCCTCTAAATGATCACATGATCCATATCAACTAAACCATGTCCAATCATCACGTGAGATGAAGAAGTTTTCAATGGTGAACATCACTATGTTGATCATATCTACTATATGATTCACGCTTGACCTTTCGGTCTCAATGTTCCGAGGCCATATCTACATATGCTAGGTTCATCAAGCTTAACCTGAGTATTCTACTTGTGCAAAACTGCCTTGCACATGTTGTATGTGAATGTAGAGCTTATCACACCTGATCATCACGTGGTGTCTCAGCACGACGAACTGTAGCAACGGTGTATACTCAGGGAGAACACTTATACCTTGAAATTTAGTGAGAGATCATCTTATAATGCTACCGCTGTACTAAGCAAAATAAGATGCATAAAAGATAAACATCAAATGCAATCAATATAAGTGATATGATATGGCCATCATCATCTTGTGCCTTTGATCTCCATCTCCAAAGCACCGCATGATCACCATTGTCACCGGCTTGACACCTTGATCTCCATCGTAGCATCGTTGTCATCTCGCCAACTATTGCTTCTACGACTATCGCTACTGCTTAGTGATAAAGTAAAGCAATTACATGGCGATTTCATTTCATACAATAAAGTGACAACCATATGGCTCCTGCCAGTTGCCGATAACTTTGTTACAAAACATGATCATCTCATACAACAATTTATATAATCACGTCTTGACCATATCACATCACAACATGCCCTGAAAAAACAAGTTAGACGTCCTCTACTTTGTCGTTGCAAGTTTTACGTGGCTGCTACGGGCTTAGCAAGAACCGTTCTTACCTACGCATAAAAAACCACAACGATTTTTCATCAAGTGTGTTGTTTTCACCTTCAACAAGGACCGGGCGTAGTCACACTCGATTCAACTAAAGTTGGAGAAACAGACACCCACTAGCCACCTGTGTGCGAAGCACGTTGGTAGAACCAGTCTCGTGAACTCGGTCATGTAATGTCGGTATGGGCCGCTTCATCCAATAATACTGCCGAATCAAAGTATGACATGCTGGTAAGTAGTATGACTATTATCACCCACAACTCTTTGTGTTCTACTCGTGCATATAACATCTACACATAGACCTGGCTCGGATGCCACTATGGGGGAATGCAGTATTTCAAAAAAATCCTACGATCACGCAAGATCTATCTAGGAGATGCATAGCAACAAGAGGGGAAGAGTGTGTCTACGTACCCACGTAGACCGAAAGTGGAAGTGTTTTAGTAATGCGGTTGATGTAGTCGAACGTCTTCACGATCCAACCAATCAAGTACCAAACACACGGCACCTCCGTGATCTGCACACGTTAAGCTCGGTGACATCCCTCATACTCTTGATCTAGCTGAGGCCGAGGGTGAGTTTCGTCAGCACGATGGCGTGTTGACGGTGATGATGAATTTACCGATGGAGGGCTTCGCCTAAGCACTACGACAATATGACCGAGGTGTAAAACTATGGAGGGGGGCACCACACATGGCTAAAGATCAACTTATGTGTATATGGGGTGCCCCCCTCCCCCATATATAAAGGAGGGGAGGAGGAGGCCGGCCCCAAGGGGTGTGCCCAAGGGGGGGGGGAATCCTACTCCAAGTAGGAATCGGTCCCCCCTTTCCTAGTCCAAGTAGGAGAAGAAGGAAGGAGAGGGAGAGGGAAAGAGGGGCCGCACCCCCCTCCCCTAGTCCTATTTGGACTCCCCTTGGGGGAAGTGCCACCTCTTGGCTTCTTCCCTCTATCTCCCCTAAGGCCCACTAAGGCCCATTACTTCCCCAGGTGGTTCCGGTAACCCCTCTGGCACTCCGGTTTTATCCGAAACTATCCAGAACACTTTCGAGACTCCTAGTCACGTCTGTGACCTCACCCGGGACTCTGAACAATCTTCGGTACATCAAATCACATAACTCATAATACAAATCGTCATTGAACGTTAAGCGTGCGGACCCTACGGGTTCGAGAACTATGTAGACATGACCGAGACTCATCTCTGGTCAATAACCAATAGCAGAACCTAGATGCTCATATTGGTTCCTACATATTCTACAAAGATCTTTATCGATCAAACCGCATAACAACATACGTTGTTCCCTTTGTCATCGGTATGTTACTTGCCCGAGATTCGATCATCGGTATCATCATACCTAGTTCAATCTCGTCACCAGAAAGTCTCTTTACCCGTTCCATAATGCATCATCCCGAAACTAACTCATTAGTCACATTGCTTGCAAGCCTTATAGTGATGTGCATTATCGAGTGGGCCCAGAGACACCTATCCGACAATCGGAGTGACAAATCCTAATCTCGATCTATGCCAACTCAACAAACACCATCGAAGACACCTGTAGAGGATCTTTATAATCACCCAGTTACGTTGTGACGTTTGATAGCACACTAAGTGTTCCTCCGGTATTCGGGAGTTGCATAATCTCATAGTCATAGGAACAGGTATAAGTTATTAAGAAAGCAATAGCAATAAACTAAACGATCATAGTGCTAAGCAAACGGATGGGTCTAGTCCATCACATCATTCTCTAATGATGTGTTCCCGTTCATAAAATGACAACACATGTCCATGGCTAGGAAACTTAACCATCTTTGATTAACGAGCTAGTCAAGTAGAGGCATACTAGGGACACCCTGTTTATCTATGTATTCACACATGTACTAAGTTTCCGGTTAATACAGTTCTAGCATGAATAATAAACATTTATCATGATATAAGGAAATACGAATAACAACTTTATTATTTCCTCTAGAGCATATTTCCTTCAACTAGTGCCCTTACTCAGGTTAACTTGCTCCTCATACTTGTTCTAGCTATCACTCTGATCATACATTTCTGACACTGCAAACTGAGAGCTGATCCTGTGAATAGATGTAGATGAGGTAGAGTGGATGAGCATCACAAAGTGCAGAGATTTTGCAAAACAAAGTCAAAAAACTTAGTTTTAGTTTTCCACAGAAAGCATTTCGGAGCTACCAATTTGTTAAACTCGGTGCCACCGAAGCAATATTGGAGTCTGAACTAGAGAGATCGGTCAGACCGAGACATAGTTCGGTGAGTCTGAGATTGCTAGGGTTTCACAGAGAGTTGAACTCGGTCGCACCGATTTGCAAGTTTCGGTCAGACCAAAAGTTACAAGTGCAATGGCCTAAGACAAATCGGTGAGACCGATTTCTACAACTCGGTCGGTCCGAGATGAGTTCGGCAGAAACCTAACCCTAAATTTTCGAATCAAATCTAATCTAAAGGGAGCTTTTGCTGGATAGGATAATCTCATCTGTGGTAATAATCATGGCATTGACTTTGTGCTAAGAATCGGAGGAAAAGATTGCATAAAGCATGGAACTCATACCCTAACTTGGCGACGAGCTCGCTACGGCGGCAACGACGGTGAAGATTCCCGTTGATTGCGGAGAAGACCAGCGGCGTGAGGTCGCTGGAGATGAGGAGATGATCCGGAGACGCGAATCGGCAGATCAGGACATACGTGGGCGAAGAGGTTTTGGAGGAATTTCCAAAATTTGGCCCATGTGTATTTATATCCTGACCCTGTCGGTGTGACCAAATGGAACAACTTGGTGGCACCGAGATGCAGAATTGCAAGCGGTTACTGCAACTCGGTGTGACCGAATGGTTATAATCGGTTGCACCGAGATTTAAAACCTAGATCACCGAAAGGGATGAATCGGTCAGACCAAAATACACAGAGAGGTTTTGGAAGTTTAAGTCTATGACGAATTGGTGACTCCGAGTGCTCCTCACCCAGAGGGTTCAAATCTAACTTGATCAAACTTTGTGATGTATCATGAATAGAGTTTGAGACGAGAAAAGCATATATAGCTAGAGGAAGTTCTTAGGCATTCTTGTCCATCCATTTGGCAAAAGAAAAAAGACCAAACGATCAAAATAACAAATGGATGTCCTTGAATGGGAAAAATATGCAATCAACATGCTCACACAATAAAATGGCAAATGAAATATGTGGCAAAGCATGCACAAACACTCTAGCATCTATCAAGCAATTGACAATGACTAGGTCATCTATATATGAGTATATTGACTGAGGAGTCAAATGAGAACATTTGATCGTAGGTCATACTCATCGTTTAAGCGCAAGTGGGGTTACGACTTTTACATAAAGCATTGTTGTGTTCACATCATTTAGAGTTGCTTTAGCTCAATTCTTAGAGTAAAGCCCCCCCTAGATGTGATATCCCCCCTAAGAGGGATGAACTAACCTTGGGTTTTGTCGATGATGACTTCATGTAGATATTGAAGATGTGGATGCTCAATGTTGATTGAGATCATTTGGAGCAATCCATTGCAGTGAGTTGCACTTTCAATACCTACATGGGTGAGTCCCACAAGGAACAAACAAGGATATCCATAGAAATAGAGTGAAGTACACACAAGATGATGTCCATGAAAGCATTAGGTTACCTTGTCCCTTGTCTTACCAACAAGAGGGTTTGTGACTCCTTGAACTAGTGCAAGATGTGGAAGTTGTTTGCACTTGTTCTCATCAAAATGATATGAGTGAAGTATGTTGGCCGAGTCACCCTCAAGAACTCTCTAGTTCTTCTTCTTCGGGATCCACATCAACTTGATGGGAATCCTTGGAGTTGTAGTCGTACTTGATGAAGTAGAACTTGATGTAGTCTTGGGAACCCACTTGACCAAGGCCTTGGGAGCTTCTTCAAATGCATCAATCTCCTCTTGAAGCTTGTCCTTGCCTTTTTTCTTGTGGTCTTGTGGTGGAAGATCATCTTGAGCTTGTGTTCCTTTGAAGGAAGTAGGATCATACTTTTCTTATTGAGGAACAAACTTCATCTTGGGGTATTGATCTTCTTCCCACTCAACTCCATTGGCATTGAACATTCGTTCAAAACCAACACCTTGATTCTTCTGGTGCCTTCCTTGCTTGCATACAGTTTCCTCAAATTGCTTAGTTCCGGCAAAGCACTTCTAAACACATTTCTCTATAATTACCTTTAATAAGCTATTTTCTTGCTCAAGTTTAACTTGGCTAAGAGAATCATTAGTGGAATCAAGAGAACTACTAGAGGCAACAATATTGGATTTAGCATGATTATTGCTACTACTAGATGGAGAATATTTCTTACTCTTGTTGCTAGATTTTACTTGTGGCATGTAAGTAGACAAGAGTAAACGGTTGGCAATGTAAGAAGAACTTTTCTTAAAAGATCTTCATTGATTGCTTTTAAGAACCCGTGCTCTTGCTCTAGGTTGAGCTTTTCAAATCATAGCTTCTCATGAGTCTTTAAAGCTCTCGATGATCTTCCAAGGTAGTTTCATGAGCTAATGATGTCGCTTGAAGCTACATCAGTATTTCCCCAAAGAGGAAGGGATGATGCAGCACAGCGGCGGTGGGTATTTCCCTCAGATATGAAACCAAGGTTATCGAAACAGTATGAGAACCAAGCAACACAACGTAAACAACCCCTGCACACAAATAACAACACATCGCAACCCGACGTGTTAAAGGGGTTGTTAATCACTTTCGGGTAACGTCGCCAGAAACGGCGTGTGACGGGAGATAAAGTTGTGATAGATTGAAATAATAGGTTGCAAATAGAATAAAGTGCAGCAAAGTATTTTCGTATATTTGGTTTAGTAGATCTGAAAATAAAGGAAAATAAAAAGGTAGATCGCAAAGGCAAATATATGAGAAAGAAGACCCGGGGCTGTATGTTTCACTAGTGGCCTCTCTCGATAAAAATAGCAAACGGCGGGTTAACAAATTACTGTTGGGCAATTGATAGAACCTCAAATAATTATGACGATATCTAGGCAATGATCATTACATAGGGATCATGTCTAAGATTAGTATACCGACTCCTGTCTGCATCTACTACTATTACTCCACACATCGACCCTATCTAGCATGCATCTAGTGTATTAAGTTCATGGAAAAACAGAGTAATGCAATAAGAACGATGACATGATGTAGACGAGATCCGTGTATCTATATGTCGGTAGATATAGATCTCGTCTTTTTATCCTTAGTAGCAACGATACATACGTGTCGGTTCCCTTTCTGTCACTGGGATCAAGCACCGTAAGATCGAACCCACTACCGAGCACCTCTTCCCATTGCAAGATTGTCGGATCTCGGGTTTCGGCAAAACCCTCAAGGTTCTAACACTGGGGGTGCGCGTGAAGATCTCCCCCTACCAACTCACGCCCTCAACCTCGCCACAATCTCTAAGGCAACTCGACGAACTCGCAACACAAGGGACACAAGATTTATACTAGTTCGGGCCACCGTTGTGGTGTAATACCCTACTCCAGTGTGGTGTGGTGGATTACCTCTTGGGCCGATGATGAACAGTACAAGGGGAAGAACAGCCTCTTGAGGTGAGGTGTTCTTGTGCTCGGTGGGTGCGAGGCTAAGGATGGAATGGCTCCGATCCAAGATGAGGTCGATCCCCTCGATATGGTGGTGGCTAGTCCTATTTATAGAGGCCCTGGTCCTCTCCTTAAATAGTGAGCGGGAAGGGAGCCAACAACGGCCAATTTGAAAGGGGACAACTAGTACAAGTTATCCTGACGAAAGCAGTCTTCGCCTGCCAAAGGCTCTGGTGGTGACGCCGCCTTGGGCTCCATGGTGACCTCCGTCTCGCGGTCCTGCTGGTCTTGGTCTCATTGCACCGATATGGAAACCTTTGCTTGACGCCTCGGTACTCTTCGTCTGCGCTTGTCTCCTTAGCACCAGAGAGGAAACAAGGACACTGTGCGCGCTGGCGCCCGCCTGGCACCCGCCTGGTCTCAGCCGTCATGGCTCACGTCATTGGAACCTCGCGAGGTTTGCCCGGCCTCGATCTCTCCGCACCTCGCGAGCCAGCCTGGTGAGGACACTCCTGAGGAGGTCTTGTGTCGTCCCCCTCCCGAGGCTTGGCCCCTCGCGTGGGTCTTGAATGCTTGTTGGTGAAGATGGGCTGTACGGGCCCGCTCGCAGAGCCACGCCTTGGGCCACAGGCAGGCAAGTCTGGGGACCCCCATTCCCAGAACGCCGACAGTAGCCCCCGGGCCGAAGGCGCGCTCGGGCTTGGCTTCGAGGCGAAGCCAAAGGGCAAGTGTGGAACGCCGTGGGCCCCAATAGCCTGCGGCCTTGGTCGAGGCGTGGCAGTTGATTGGACGTGGGCGTCTCAGCTTCCCCACGTCGCCTCGGCAACTGCCCGATTCGACGAGTCCCTGCTGCATGAAAGGAAAAAACCATCATTACCTGTGATCGTGGGGGCCGCTGGTTGGCCTTCTTCTGCTATAAATGGGGAGGGGGGCAGAGCCCCCATCGCCCATCTCTTCCCATTCCGCTCGCTTCTCCCCCTTTGCTCCATCGCTAGTTGCGACGCTAATGGCACCATCGAAGAGGTTCTCTGCCGCGGAGAAAGGGAAGGCTCCTCGCGAGGGGCCCAGCTCTCCAGTGCCCAAGCATGGACGCGACCGTCCCCGCAAGCACACCGCGACCCTCGTCGCGGCCCCCCGCAGCCGCGACGGTGCCGCTTCATGTGGCAGGGGTCGCTCCGGTCGTGGCAGTCCTGTTAATGAAGGGAGACGTGTCGTGGTCACGCGACCTCCCCTGCCGCGCTTCCACTCGGCGGAGGTGCTGCCGGAGTTTGTTGTCTGGTCAGAGAACCCGGCCGACAACTGGCATCAGCTCCCGCGCTTCTTCGCCGACGAGCTGCCAGCCCCAGGTCCAGGCGGGCTTTGGCTACAAGCGGATGGCTGCTGCAGCAGGGCTTCCTGGGTCGCGGTTGAGGTCTCTATCTCGGACAACATAGCCCTGGCCCGTGGCTGGCACACGTTTTCCCGCGCACACGGCCTGGGCCGGCGGTGCACCCTCCATTGAAAGTACGACGGTGACGCGACCCTCTACGTGAGGGTGTTTGGGGAAGATGGTCGCCGCGCTGGGTGCTTCCCTGAGGTCAACAACGGCGAGGAGGTGCTTGGCCTTGGCGATGGTCTTGATGAGGATGAGGGCGAACCCGCCCTTCGGGCCGACCACGTCTCGTCCAGCTACGGCGGCTCTTCCTCCGGCGACAGCTCTAGCAGCGGTGGTTACGACCAGCCGCCACGCTGCCATGCCCGCTTCGAAGGCGGCAGTGGGTCGTCTCATCGCAGCACCTCCGTGAAGCGCGAGGAGGGGTCTGGCTGAGCTCGGGACGGCGCCAAGAGCCTGCCCTCGCGGATCCCTATAGGGGCACGCGCCACTTTTATTCCGTTCTTCCCTTCATTCATGTATTAAGAAAGAAGCCAGTATGGGCCCCTAAGGGGCGTGCAACGAACTATGATTCCTCGATTATTATGCTATGTTTATCGCTCCTGTGCTATGTCGCAACATCTTCGTTTTATGTAGGGATAACTTAGCTTGACTTGCTCGGAGTAGTCTCCTCCTCACGAGGCACTTGCTCCCTGGTGCCTGCCGAGGCCTCCGTGGCCTGGTAGGCGCTTAGGAACTGCAAAAAATTCTTTAAGAGGCTTATCGTTCACCCGAGCCTTGGTCACAAGCGCCGCTGGCCTTGACCGAGTGCTTTGTATCATGGTACCCGAGGGGCACAGATTAGGAGAGGTGCGCCAGCTTGTGGGCTCGAATGAGGGTGCCTCGCGAAAAGCAGACGAAAGGCAGAAAAGGAGAAACGCTCACGAGGGCACCCGTCCAGCCCCCTCGCGAGGAATGCGAGAGAGAGTACAGGCTAAAGTGAAGATGGAAACAGAGGCAGAAGGCGATGTAACCAAATCAGCGAAGAACACCAGAAGCAAACTTCAATTAAAAGAGGGGGAGCCAACTACGGAAAGCAAATGAAAAGCCGCGTCTGGCACCTAGTCTAGTCTTCATGTCTTCTCACCAGCGCGGAGCTAAGTGCTGCCACTAGGACGTGGTAGGGAGACCCCGAGGCCCGAGGGCGGCACTCCTGAGACTCCGGGGCATGTACAACCCCACTCATTATTATGTGAGAGTGTCACAAGCGGAGACCTTCATAGGCATGGGGCCTTGCTTCACAGGCGTTGGGCCTTGCTTCATGGGTAGAACTTTTGGAGGTGCTGGATGTTCCAGGCGTTCTGGATGGGTACCCCGTCCTGTGTCTCCAGGCGCGCGGCGCCAGGCCTGGAGACATGGACAACCTTGAACGGGCCCTCCCACATGGGTGAGAGCTTGTGCAGCCCTTCCTTGGAGAGCACCCGCCTCAGGACGAGGTCACCCACCTCGAGCATCCTGGAGCGGACACTGCGACAGTGGTACCACCGTAGCGCCTGCTGGTATCTTGCCGCCCGTAGTGCATCTTCGCGGCGGCGTTCCTCCCACAGCACGAGGTCCATCCCCCGCGTGGCGTCCTGTTGCGTCTCATCAAACGCCAGGACCCGTGCAGAGCGATGCTTGACCTCGTGAGGGAGGACCGCTTCTGCTCCGTAGACGAGGAAGAACGGGGTCTCCCCCGTGGGCTTGGTGGAGGTGGTGCGGATAGACCACAACACGGACTGCAGCTCATCGTGCAAGCCCCTACCACAGGCTTCGAGATTCTTCTTGAAGGTCCTAGTCTTGAGGCCTCTCAGGACCTCCGCGTTGGCGCGTTCAGCTTGGCCATTGCTCCGGGGGTGCGCCACTGAAGCATAGCAAATCTGCGTTCCAAGGTTAGCACAGTACGTTCTGAAGAGATTACTGGTGAACTGCGAACCATTATCAGTGATGATGCGGTTAGGGACCCCAAAACGGCTCACGAGGCTCTTGATGAACTTGACCGCAGAGCCAGCTCGGATGGCGCGGACGGCTTCCACATCCGCCCACTTGGTGAACTTGTCAATGGAAACGTAGAGGTATCAGAAGCCCCCCGACGCTCGAGGGAACGGGCCCAGGATGTCCAGTCCCCAGACTGCGAACGACCACGAGAGTGGAATGGTCTGGAGGCCCTGAGCAGGCTGATGGATATGCTTGGCATGGAACTGGTAGGCCGCACAGGACCTCACCAGCTCAGCTGCGTCGTTGAGCGCCATAGGCCAGTAGAACCCGCTGCGGAATGCCTTGCCGACGAGGGTTCGTGACGACGACTGGTGCCTGCAGTGCCCGCCGTGTATGTCGGCTAGCAGCTCTTTCCCCTGTTCCCTGGAGATGCAACGCAATGAAATGTCATTTGGCCGCTTCCTGTATAACTCACCGTCCTGGATGCAGTATCTCGTGGCTTGGCGGGCCACACGCTTTGCGTCTTCCTCTTTCTCCGGCAGCGTCCCTTGCGTCAGGTATTCCTTGAATTCCTTGGTCCAGCATCCCTCCTGGGCTCGAGCGCCAAGAGCAGACGCGCTCCCGAAGTCGGGCCGTAGGCTAGGGCTCCCGCGGCAGGTGGCTGCGGGAGCTCCTCCCGAGGCTGCGCTTTCCTTGAAAGCGGTGGTGTCACTGATGGTTGAAGAGCCGGTCCTCGAAGACTCCAGGCTCTTGGGGCTGTCGCTTGGATGCCCTTCTGGCGATGTCGTCGGCTTCCTTCTTGGTTCCCCGGGGCTCATGATGCAATTCCAAGCCCATGAATTGCTTCTCCATCTTGCGTACTTCCGCGAGGTATGCCTCCATATATTCGTCCTTCGACTCGTATACCTTGTTGGAGAAGTTGATGAGGAGCTGCGAGTCACCCCTGATGGTGAGACACTTCACCCCCAGTGCCGCCGCAGCCTTCAGGCCGGCTATGAGGCCTTCGTACTCTGCAATGTTTTTGGAGACCTTCTCGCCTTGCTGAAAGCAGAGCTGCACGGCATAGTAGAGCTTGTCCTGAGTGGGCAAGATGAGCATTGCTCCAGCCCCCGCACCTTGGCGTGCGAAGGCACCATCCAAATACATGACCCAACCATAGGGCGCCTCGCTTCCCGGCGAGAGGGACCAGTCCTCGCCTATTTCAAGCGCCGGGGCGTCCGTCCATTCTGCCACGAAATCGGCGAGCGCGGCTCCCTTGATGACCCTGGTGGTGCTGAACTCCAACTAGAATGCCTGCAGCTCGATGTTCCACTCGGCGGCCCTCCCGGCGGAGTTGGGGCTCCTGAGCACCCTCTCCAGTGGGTAGGCTGAGACGACCTTGATGGTGTGGCCTTGTAAGTAGTGCCGCAGCTTACGTGAGGCCACCAGGAGCGCGAGTAGGAGTTTCTGAGGCATGGGGTACCGTGCTCTTGCATCCCGCAACAGCGTGCTGGCGAAGTATACTGGGTGCTCGATGAGGGTAGGCGCGCTGATGAGGCTTGCGCCTTTCGGGAGTTGGGGTGCCTCCTGAGGTGGTGGAGCCCCCAATGCTTGATCGCTTGTCGGGGCCTTTGCGGGTTCGGGGGCGTCGTCATGCTGAGCTTGATCCTCTGATGTCGCTGTTGCAGCCCTTCCGGCACCCTCCTGGTCTTGCGTCGTCTCTGCTGGTGGCGTCGCTCAGTGCGTTGCGCCCTTGGCTTGGTGTTCTTCCTGAACCGCCACTAGAGCCGCGCTAGCAGAGTGGGGAGTGGCAGCAAGATAAATCACTAGGGGCTCGAGAGGTCGCAGAGCCACCATCACTGGAGGGCTGGTCAGGTATATCTTGAGGTCTTGAAATGCTCGGTCAGCCTCCGGGGTCCACTCGAATGGGCCCTTCTTCTTCATTAGCTTGAAGAAGGGTAGGGCGCGTTCTCCCAGCTTGGAAATGAAGCGTCCCAACGCAGTCACCCGTCCAGCAAGCTTCTGCATTTCCTTAAGGGTTTGCGGTGGACTCATGTCTTCAATGGCCTTGACCTTCTCTGGGTTTGCCTCGATCCCCCTGTGGGACACGAGGAAGCCCAGCAGCTTGCCGGAAGGGATGCAAAACATGCACTTCTCCGGGTTGAGTCGCAAGTCCACCTGGCGGAGGCTTTGAAAGGTCTCCTCCAGGTCTTGGATAAAGGTCCTTGTCGGGTGGTAGGTGCGACATATGCCAACGGGTGGCTTATCATTGTGGGAGCCAGTAAGACATCGCCGGTGCCTGGAAATGGGATGAGGCGAAAACATGCACGCCGGTGAATCTTACCCAGCTTCGGGGCTCTCCATGGAGATAACACCCCTACTGCTGCTCTGTGGGGCCTCCACATGATCACTAGACGAACAAGGGGCTACACGATGCTGCTGGAGCTGTTTGGTGTGAGGAGGAAAAAGGGCACGGCTCGCTCTCTTCTTCTCCTTATGTGGTGTCTAAAACTAACAGGGATCCCCCTTGCATGGGTGCCCCGGGGGGTTTATATAGGCCTACCCCCCAGGGTTACAATGGTAATCCGGCTGGGCGTGGGGCCCAGCCGTCTGTGTCTACACTCGCCGGCTTCTGCGCCGGCTGCTGGGTCCCGCCGGCTGCCGGCTCCTTGGCCGACAGGGTGACCCCACTGTCCAGGGCCTTGTCGGCGGCTGGTTACTGTTGCTCAATCCTGGTGACGAGGGCTTCGCCGAGGTGGGCGTGGCTACAGTGCCGCCGTCCGGCGGGTGATCGCTGTAGCCTCACCGCGTCTTGTCTCCTTAATGGGGCGTCTCCTTCGAGGGAGGTGGCTAGCCGGCTGTGGGGAGCCGGCTCTGTCTTGGGTCGACTGGGGGAGGCCTGGCCGCCTTCGGGTGTCTCTCTGCCCGAAGGGGCCCACCGCCTGAGGGCCGCGCTGGCAGCCCGTCATGGCTGACATCAGGGTCAACATGGCAACAGTGGCGCGCCGGACGGGTCATGGCCACCCGTACGGCGCACTATGCCAAGCGTGCTCCGGGATTCGGGGGTGGCAGGCTTTACTGTAGCCACACCCTGTCACATCGCCGTTATGTGGATGCAGACTCCAAGGGTGCAATCTTGACTGCTTTGTGGGAGCCAGCTTCTTGGAGCCGGCCTTCTCGCGGCCGGCTTCTCGAAGCCGGCCCTCCCGAGGCTTCCTTCATGAGGGCTGGAGTCGGATCGTCTTCCGATAGCCGGCCTGGGAGACAGCCGGCGAGAGGAAGAGGGCCCCAGGTCTTGGATCCTTGAGGGCCGGATCGGCTCGTAATTTTTCCAGAAAGGCCAGGGGGAGCCGGCTTGGCTACCCGTGGTCATATACTCCAACAGTCCTCGCCTCCCGAGACTTCACCACGATGTCGTCGACGTAGGCTTCATCGTTCCTCTTGAGCTGCCGACCCATGGCTATGTGCATGAGCCGCTGGAATGTTGCGCCTGCGTTGCGCATCCCGAAAGGCATGCAAGTGTAGCAGTACACCCCACACAGGGTCAGGAAGGCTGTCTTCTCCACATCTTCTACCGCCATCTTGATTTGGTGATATTCTGAGAACGCATCCAGGAAGCACAACAAGTCGCACTCGGTCGTGGAGTCGACGATCTAGTCGATGCGTGGAAGAGGGAACGGATCTTTAGGGCATGCCTTGTTGAGGTTGGTGAAGTCGACGCACATTCTCTCCTTCCCGTCTTTCTTGGGCACGACGACGGGGTTTGCTAGCCACTCGGGGTACCGAACCTCGCGAATGACACCCGCAGCCTCCAACTTGCGGGTCTCTTGGACGATGAAAGCTTGCTTGTCCGTGGACTGTTGCCTTACCCTCTACTTTACAGGGCGTACATCGGGGCACACCTTCAGGTGGTGCTCTATCACCCCTCTTGGGACCCCTGCTAGCTGATCGGGCTCCCAAGCAAACACTTCCTTGTTTGCGCGCAAGAACTTCACCAGCGCCTCCTCCTAATCAAGCTCAAGGTTGGCACCTATGGTAGAGGTTGCCCAGGAGGACCCGTCCTCCTCGACTGGCACTTGCTTGGTTTCTGCCTTCTCTTGAGTGAAAAACTGCTTCTTCTTGGTTGGTGCGGCTCCCTTGGCCTTGGAGGTATCCGCGTTGGCGGGCTGCGCTATCGTGGCGGTCTTGAGTGCGAGCTTGAGTGTCATCAAGGCTTCCTTGGTTCCCCCAACTACTGTGAGGACACCCTCTCTCCCGGGCATCTTCATGAGGTTGTAGGCCGAATGGGTCGCTGCCATGAACTGAGCCAGGGCCGAGTACCCGAGGATGGCGTTGTACGGGAGGCCGATGTGGGCGATGTCAAAGTCGACCAGCTCAGTGCGGTAGTTGTCACGCGTGCCGAAGGTCACGGGGAGGCGGATCTGCCCCAGGGAGCGGTCAGAGCCTCCACCAACCCCTGAGAAAGGCTTGCAAGGGCGAAGCCGCTCGAGCGGTACATGAAGAAGGCTGAAGGCCTCGATGGAGAGCACGTTGAGGCCGGCGCCTCCGTCGATGAGCGTCTTGGTGATGGACATGTGGCAGATGGTGGGCGTGCAAAGCATTGGGAGCGCACCCGAGCCAACGGTGGAGACAGCATGATCCCCTGAGTCGAAGGTGAGGTCGGCCTCGGGCACAGCCCAGCCCGGCGGAGCCCCCGGGCGCTTGGAAGTGGCGCCGATCTGGCGAAAGAACGGCTTGGCATGACGATCCGAGGGTGGTGCTTGTGAGCCGCCAAGGAGGGTCGCAACCGCGTGGTGCATCGGCGCTGTGTAGAGCGCAGCGAAGAGGCCGCGCAACTCCTTCACTACAAAAAAAGACACATCCATGACATTTTGGGCCGAACGAAATTTTTTCTGTCATATTTATGATACTTCTATGAAGATAATTGTGACAAAACCCAGTATCATCATAGATGTGGTGGGGTCCTACTTCTATGACAAAAAATCATGACAGAAAATGGGCTTTTGTCCTGGGCGGGCCGGAGACGCAGCTGCATGACATCCTTTGGGCCGTCCATGACGGAAAAAACCGTGGTAGAAGCCAGGGCGCAGAAAATATCGGGGAGTCCCCGGTTACGGTGGGTGGTCGGGGGCCGAGCGATGCACGTTTCTCTGGTACGTACGCGCGTGTGTGCGAGGCGTTGGGTTCTAACTGAACCCGAGTGAGGCATTGGGCTCTAACTGAACCCGAGCGATTGCACTGCAGGCTACGCATTATTGAACCCGAGCGATCGATTGATGCCTGTTAACTGAACCCGGTCGAGCGATTCATTCACTACTGCTGCTAACTGAAGCCGATCGATGCTTCCTCTAGATGAACAGTGAGCGTTGTGGGGGGGGGGGGGTTGGATGAACAGTTCCCGGTGGGGGTGGATGAACATGACCCCGTGGTGTTGCCTCTGGATGAACAGTACCACGATCGATCGAGCCGGTTGGGGCTGGATGAACAGGACCCCGTGGAGGGCAGGATGAACATGACCACCCCGCGGAGGGCAGGATGAACAGTAGACGGTGGAGGGCAGGATGAACAGTAGCATGTGGAGGGGTAGTTGAACAGGAGCCCGTGGAGAGGGCTGGTTGAACAGTAGCCGGTGGAGTAGCGCGCGGTGGAGGCTGAATGATAGGAGCCCGTGGATGAACAGTCGCATGTGGAGGCTGGAGGAGGTCGACGGTGGATGAACAGTAGCCCGTGGAGGCTGGAGGGGGTCGACGGTGGAGATGAACAGTATCCCGTGGAGTCCCATTTTGCAGTACACCACACCACTCCCGATGAACAGGACCCCCGTTTCGACCGTAGCGCTCCAACACAAGTCCGTTTCCTCCGTTTTGCGGTACGCCACACCCCTCCCGATCAACAGGACCCCCGTTTCGACCGTAGGAGGTCCGTTTCCTCCGTTTTGTGGTACGCCAGACCCCTCCCGATGAACAGGATCCCGTTTCGAACGTGGCCGGTCGAACACAAGGCCGTTTCCTCCGTTCTGCGGTATGCCAGGCCTCGTTTCCATCGGCTGTTCCGTCCAAGCCCTCCCGATGAACACGATGACGCATTCTGTTCCGACTCAGTCGGTTGGCTCCCCATGAACACAACGATGACGCTGTTTCTCTGTTCTGACCCAGCGATGTACACGAGCCCTGGCCGTATGTATGCGCGAGTAGGCATTCGAGACCCTGCCCGTATGTACGTACGTGGCCGTATTTTCTTTCTTGCAAACTGGCCGATGTACGTACATGTACATGCTACGTGCGCGCCTCTACGACGACATGTGCGCGCCTCTACATCGACCAGTATGTACGTACACGTTCGCGACCAGAATGACAACGCTACGTACGCTTCGACCTGGTGGGTCCCGACTGTCAGGCACTTCCTTGCGTGCGAAGATGTAGCTGGTGGGTCCCAGCTGTCAGGGGGGCGAATCGTTTTTTTGCCCGAACGCACTTCCTTGCGTGTGAAGATGTAGCTGGTGGGTCCCAGTAGTCAGGGGGAAACGTTTTTTTGCGAAATACGGTGGCCCGTCCGGTGGGTCCCCGCTGTTAGGTGGAGGAATAATTATTTTGCGCGTAATAAGGAGGCACTTCCTTGCTGCGGCCGTGGACCCAGCTGTCAGCCTCTCCACGTACAGTCCACGTCCAATGGAAGCCGTTCCTTGACCACATTGACCACGCCGCGCCGAGAGCACCAGGGCGGTTGACAACGGCGAGGCCCAGGAAGGGGACGACGCGGAGCCGGGGAAGGCGCGGTAGTGGAAGCCCGCGCGGAGAGGAGTACGAGGGTTCAGTGGTTCGGCTGTGGTGTGAGGCTGCCGTCGCCGCAGGGCCTGGCCAGCGGTGGGAATAGTAGGGGGCGGTGAGGCCTCCGCGGCAGCACAACCGGCCACGGGAGGCAGGAGCATGCGGCACGACCAGCGCTGCTTTGGGCTGCTGGAGCAGGAAGACCAGAGGTTGAATAAGCACAACGACCATTGGATGGACATCGTACGGTCACTAGAGCTAGAATCATTCATATTGGTAGGCCCACAAGTCAGCCTCCCACCAAGGTGGGTCCCAACTAGCAGGGGGAGTATTCACTTTTTTGTGCGTAATAAGGAGGCACCTCTGGTGGGTCTGAGCTGACAGCGGGGGGAACATTTTTTTCACGAAATACGTTGGTCCGTCCGGTGGGTCCCAGCAGTCAAGGGGGAAACGTTTTTTTCGCCAAATACGATGGCCCGTCCGGTGGGTCCCTGCTGTCAGGTGGAGGAATAATTATTTTCCGCGTAATAAGGAGGCATTTCCTTGCGGCTGCCGTGGACCCTACTGTCAGCCTCTCCACGTACAGTACTCTCCCGATGGAAGCCGTTCCTTGACCATGTTGACCATGCCGCGCCGAGAGCACCAGGGCGGTGGAAGATGGCGAGGCCTAGGAAGGGGACGACGCGGAGCCGGGGAAGACGCGGAGTGGATGCCCACGCGGAGAGGAGTACGAGGGTTCACTGGTTTGCTGCGGTGTGAGGCTGCCGTTGCCGCAGAATAACAGGGGGTGTGGGTGAGTAGAGGGATGGCCTGGCTAGTGGTGGGAGTAGTAGGGGGCAGTGAGGCCTCCGCCGCATCACAGCCGGCCACGGGAGGCAGGAGCACGAGGAATGACCGACGCTGGTTTGGGCGGCTGGAGCAAGAAGACCAGAGGTTGAAGAAGCCCTACGGCCTTTGGATGGACATCGTATGGTCACTGGAGCTAGAATCGTGCATATTCACTAAGTTGACAAAGCCCTCCGTCCCCTTCAACTTAGTAGGCCCACAAGTCAGCCTGCCACTATACTGGGTCCCAACTAGTAGGGGGAGTATTCATTTTTTGTGCGTAATAAGGAGGTACTTCCTTGCATGCGAAGATATAGCTGGTGGGTCCAAGCTGTCAGCGGCGGTAACGTTTTTTCGTGAAATACAAAGACCCTTTCGGTGGGTCCCAGATGCCAGGTGGAGGAATCATTATTTTGCGCGTAATAAGGAGGCATTTCCCTGCGTGCGGCCATGGACCCAGCTGTCAGCCTCTCCACATACAGTCCACTTCAGATGCATGTCAGTCGTTGACCACGTTGACTAGGCCCTGCCAAGAGCACCAGGGCGGTGGACGATGGCAAGGCCTAGGAAGGGAACGACATGGAGGCAGGGAAGACTCGGCAGTTGTTTCCCACGGGGAGGGGAGTACGACTGTACGAGGGTTTGCTGGTTCGTCTGCCATCGCCGGAGAATAACAACGGGTGTGGGTGAGTAGAGGGATGTCTAGGCCAGCGATGGGAGTATGGTGGGGCGGTGAGGCCTGCACGGCAGCACAGCCGGCCGTGGGAAGGAGAGAGCAGGCAGTCCCGCCGGCACTTGTTTGAGCGGATGGAGCAGGAAGAGCAGAGATTGAAGAAGCAGACGGCCGTTGGATGGACATCCAACAGTCACTGCTTGTGCGTCAACCTTTTCTTTAGGAGAGCCTCAAATCTGTGGAAAACATCATACAACCCATCTGCCATTATTTCTAACAATTTACAGCCCATTTGCTAATTCTTAAGGTTTTTTTCGAGCCCATATTCTCTTTGTTAGCATTACAGCCCATATTGTGGCCACGGTTAAAAAATTGTACGAAATTTTGCATATTTCGGTGTGGTCCGAACAATTTTTAATCCCGAAATTTAGAGTCACATTCAAACTGATTTAAAAAATAAATGTATATCAAGATATAATCCAACAAATTGTCCACACATAAAAATCAATGCAATTTAAAATCTCGAAATAAAAAAAATAAATTTGAAACTAATTGCCGGTTTGATGTGATTTAAAAATGTACAACCCATTTCTCATTACTGATAGGCCATTTTCTCGGCCAGCCGAATGAAGCTCTCCTCGTCTTGAAAGATTTGCAGCCCAACAGGCCTGACAAAGCGACATAATTGGAAAATCACAAAAAAACTGGGTTGTGGCCGTGGACCCAGCTGTCAGCTTCTCCACGTACAGTACTCTTCCGATGGAAGTCGGTCGTTGACCACATTGACCATGCCGTGCCGAGAGTACCAAGGCGGTGGACGACGGCGAAGCCTAGGAAGGGGACGATGCGGAGCCAGGGAAGACGCGGCAGTGGATGCCCACACTGAGAGGAGTACGAGGGTTCACTGGTTCGGCTGCGGTGTGAGGCTGCCATCGCCGTAGAATAACAGGGGGGTGTGGGTGAGTAGAGGGATGGCCTGGCCAATGGCAGGAGTAGTAGGGGGCGGTGTGGCCTCCGCGACATCACAGTCGGCCACGGGAGGCAGGAGCACGCGGCACGACCGACGCTGGTTTGGGCGGCTGGAGCAAGAAGACCAGAGGTTGAAGAAGCACTACTGCCATTGGATGAACATTGTATGGTAACTGGAGCTAGAATCGTTCATATTGACTAAGTTGACAAAGCCCTCCATCCCTGTCAACTTGGTAGGCCCACAAGTCAGCCTCCCACGATGCTGGGTTCTAGCTGGCAGGGGGAGTATTCATTTTTTGTGCATAATAAGGAGGCACTTCCTTGCATGCGAAGATAGCTGGTGGGTCTGACCTGTCTACGGGGGGAACATTTTTTTCGTGAAATATAGAGGCCCTTCCAGTGGGTCCCAGATGTCAGGTGGAGGAATCAAAGACTTGAGAAGGCGTACAGAACAAGCTAGTGTACCAGTAAAGAGACGTTGCTGAGTTTTAGAAAAAAGAGAGACGTGCTCCTGTAGCTGGTTCAAATACAAACCTAGACTATGACTATATATGGTGCTATACTACTCTGCAAGTAATGAAACTGATATATTCAACGTTCACTTCTCCTCTTCTCTACTTACTCTCCCTAGCATCAGAAGCTCTGGCCGCAGCAACCATGTCCTTTGGCTGCTCGTCCACCTGCTCTTCAGCAGGCAACAACCAAATATGCGCCAAGTCACCACCCGTACCATCGCCTGTGGGTCTCATCACACCCCCACCAGTACGTGCACCGCAGCCGGTTGCTCATCGCAACCCGCTGTCGTTGGTGTGGTGCCGCTGCAAATCACGCAGAGTCATCCGTCTCGTCTCAACCACAATCCTCAACCCTGGCCGAGTCTTCTACAAATGCCCTAATC
Organism: Triticum urartu; assembly: GCF_003073215.2. NCBI lineage: Eukaryota > Viridiplantae > Streptophyta > Magnoliopsida > Poales > Poaceae > Triticum > Triticum urartu. The sequence goes on along the minus strand of NC_053024.1, from coordinate 268,264,830 downwards.
ATGGGGTTATAATATGTTTAAGTGTTGTTCTGCTGCTTTCAGTTGCTGATTTTTTAATAGTTTGGTCGAGGGTCTTCCAATTTGATTCGTGCAGAAAAGGGAAGATTCGTGTGATTTGTATTTCTGGGAAGTTGCTGATTCGGGGGAGTGCAACTACGCTGATTATTTGGTTAGCCGAGGAATCCCAATACCACCAGGTTGGGGTGTTCGACAAGTACCTGAAGGAACGTCAGAAGAGGAAGATGGAGAGCAGAAGGTTAAAGATGCAGTTTCTCTGATCATGGCCAAGCAACAGCTACTGAACGACCTTGATAACAATATGGAGACGAAAGAGCTTGTGAAGATAATGGGCAAAATCGATGTGCTCTGTAGGATGATTGTCTCTTTATTTGCAGTCTATGTAGCACTCCTGATGTATTCAGTGGCTATGATATGAGCACTTTGCTGAAACTAGTAATGAATGAAACCTGTGTAGCAGGCTGGGCGTAGTGTTGTGAACATCTAATGATTTCTATTAACGGAAATCAGGGGGTATCCCCTTTTGCTCATAAATAAATAAATAGCAGAGGCCCTTTTGGTAATAAATAAATAAATTAGCAAAGGACCTATCGGGTCAGCTTTGTTCTCATTCGAAGGCGTCGAGCAAATTGCAGTCCAATAGCAAACTATATCATCAAATTCAAGTTTCACAGCCAAATATGAGTACAACTAAACAACAATGTCATCATGTTTTAGTCGTCATACAATCACCAAACACAAATCAGCATACATAACAAGTGATGTTCTCACAGGAAAATACTAAACAACATGTTCATCAGATTTCAGTTGTCATAGCAAACACAATTTCACATAGTAGATAAAAAATGTCTTCTGACAGGCAAATATGACAAAAGCAATGTAATCATCATCCGCAGCAGCAGCGTCAACATCTTCGCCATGTGTATCAGTCTGAATCGTAATTCCCCACGGCATCATCTTCTTCTTCGTCCTCAAACGTTGGCTTCTTCTTGATCAACTCTTGTATGCCCATAGCACGACATGAAATCTTTTCACCGGCGTCATTGACGTGATGGTTCTCAAAGATATTAGGAACATCTATTTTATCTTGTACATCAGGAGCAGTGTAAGCATCATCTTGTTGTGCAACTTCATTAAACGAATTCCTCTGCTCAAACCTTTGCACTACTCTCCAGTCATCGCTACGTGCAAATGTGTCTTCCAAGACAAATGTCTGTGTTGCTTGATTTGCCAAAATAAAAGGCTCCTTGGTCTGGTACGCCCACCTTGACATTGATGGATTTGAAATAATCATCAGCTCTGGGTTTTGCGATCCTGGAAAACAGGTTATACCAACGACAGCACAACAAAACCACACATCGATGATCCTCGAAACTGGAGATATACTGCAACTGAACAATGTCTGTTATGTTAGCATACATTTCAGTTGTCTCTTTGCCATACGTATCCGTGCTAATGATGGCACTGTTTTGTGTCTTCTTGCCTTTGTCTCGTGCAAGGGTGTTTTAGCGCACATCTCCAACAACGCAAGATTCATAATGTCTTACCCGAGTATCAGGACCCATTGCTAGTGAGTAAAGGACATCATCAACTGCCTGCCCATCCTCCCGCATCTTCTTAACCTATGGTTAGAAAATAGACAAGCTGATCATCTTATGTACTCGATATATTAAAAAACCGACAGTGCAATTCAAAAGCTTACATGGCTCTTGAACCATTTCGCAAATCCTGCCATAACCAGTTTGTCAATGTTTCTTGGATTTTGCGGCAGTAACTCCTTTTTGTAGATGCTACACAACATAGTGATCGCGTCAAACATCTAAATATATGAGAATGTGCTGCAAGTTTAGTAGATTACGATGTATAAGCTGCAGTACTTAGCACTTACTTGATATAAGGTAGTATCTCAGGATAGTTATTCAACACATACGAAACCATTTTGTCCAAATCTTTAGGTTTGTCCTCTTGTCGACTCTTCCCTGTAACTTGAGCAGAATAATCGAAAACATTGAGCCCGGGATTGTCTTCATCCATGTCTTTGCTAAGCTGATTAGCTGTTTCAATGTATTTTGAGCAAAATGTCAACGCTTCTGTAGCAATGTAGGACTCTTCAATGGAACCCTCCGGTCTAGCTCTATTCCTAACATAGCCCTTGAAAGTGCCTAGCCGCCTTTCAATAGGGTACATCTAGCCATACTGTACTGGACCTCTAAGTAGTGCATCATCAGGTAGATGAACAACCAAATGCACCATCACATCAAAGAAGGCTGGAGGATATATCTTCTCAAGGTCGCATAGGATAGTTGGTATCTTGTCTCTAAGACGCTCCAAAGCATCTATCCTGATATTTCTACTGCAGAGTTCCCTGAAGAATTGTCCCAACTCTGCAACTGCTCTGTATAAGTCAGGGCGGCCCAATCCTCTAAGGATAACAAGTAAAACCCTTTGAAGTAGTACGTGGCAGACATGAGTTTTCAACCCTTGTACCTTGTCTCCATCTGCACTGACTCTCATTTCAGGGTTGGAAGCAAATCCATGTGGGAATCTCACACGCAACAGGACCTTGCAGAATTCTTTTCTTTTTACCTTGTCCAAGACATACACAGTTGGTGCCATATCCCGTGGTTTACCTTCATCTTGCATGTGCGAATCCTGTCTGATACCCAGGTGTGCCAAATCAATCCTAGATTTTATGGTATCTTTCGTCTTGCCTTCAATATTAAGAAGTGTGCCGATAATGATGTCACATATATTTTTCTCGATGTGCATCACATCAAGATTATGCCGCAGATCCAAATCTTTCCAATACTCCAAGTCCCACAAAGTGGACCTACGGGTAAACAATAATCTCTCTTCTGCCCTGCCACGCTTCCTTTTCCCGCTACCATTATTAGGATGGTTTCCTGGTGTAATATGCCTGACCTTCTCTAATTTCACTTGCAAATCATCGGAGGTGAGCCTCTTTGGCGCATCACGGTTTTCATGCTTTGCATTGAACACATGTCTTTGGTATTTTCTAGGATGCGGCTTGTCCTTGGCAAGGAAACAACGGTGTCCAATGTAACAGATCTTGCTAAGTATTGCGTATGACAGCGGACTCCTGTCACAACGAACACATGCATTGTAACCATGTGCCGGATAATCATGGATGCACTAAATTATAACAGCACCCCGAAAGAAATCAGCTGGTGGGCTGCTATACAGGTCTCGAGTGAGAACACCCCTCCATAGCTGTTGAAGTTCCTCCACAAGAGGCTCGATGAACAAATCAAAATCCTTTGCAGGACTTTTTGGACCTAGGATGAGCAAGGCCATCATGTAGTTTGATTCTTTGGTGCAGACATTTGGAGGCATGTTATAAGGGATAACAAGCACTGGCAACATGCTATATGTGGCACTCTGGTCAAATGGGTTAAATCCATCTGAAGCTAAGCCAAGTCTAATGTTTCTCGGGTCAGCAGCAAACTTTTCGTGCTTCTAATTGAAGCTTTTCCACTCACTACCATGTGATGGATGGCTCATTACATTCTGATCTATGTACTCCTGGTTCCTAGAATGCCACAGTACATCCTCTCTTGTTTCAGCATCATGAAACAACCTCTGCAATCTTGGTGTAATCGGAAAATGTCTCAGAACATTATGAGGAATCCTCTTCATAGCATCGCCATCTTTCCATCTTGATGACTTGCATTTCGGGCATTCACTTAAGTTGGCATAATCCTTCCGGAACAGAACACAATTATTCATACAAACATGGATCATACCATATCCAATTCCAACTGCACGAAGGAAATTCTTCATTTTTACTGTAGGTGTGTGGCAGCTCAGACGCATCTGGGAAAGCTTTGCGGAAAGTAGCCAACATCGCATCGAATGATTTGTTGGTCATCCGCTCAGATGTCTTCACCTCAAGAAAGGTGACCATAGCTGAGAATACTGACAACTTATTTCCTGGGGTGACAACCACATTGCATTGTTCCAACATGCGGGCCCATTGTTTTTCTTCTGCAGGTGAAAGTTCACGAAATGCATGAGCATTTCGTAGCATTGTTTCAATGTTGGTCAAACTCACTGGCTCCGGCACCACCTCCTCCTCCTCCTCTTCCACCTGAGCATCAGGCAGATCAAGATGGTGATCTGTTGCTTCCACGTAGTCAATAACATTGACGTTCACAGCTTCACCATGATGAACCCACCTAGTATATGTGACCGACATCCCATACAAGTGTAGATGATATTGCACAGTTGACTGGGGTCTTGTAACTGAATTCATACAACTGCTACACGGGAAGAGCACATTTGATTTCGGACCACCGTACTCAGCTCTGATAAAGTTCATGAAGTTTTCAACCTCCTCGACATATGCAGTGGAGAATCTTCGAGCAAAAGTTATCCAAGTCCTGTGCATCTGTTAGACATACAAATTAGTTCTTCTACTAGATATTACAGGAAAAACATATATGCTTTTTTATGAAGTCCAGAAGAAAATACCTAGGTCGATGTCTAAAGCTATGACAAGATATTTGGACAAGCAGATCTAAGTAACGAAATATGTGAAAAGCTAATTCAGCAAACAGATTTGAGTGGTAAATTATGGCAGGCTATTTCAGCAGTCAATGAGGCCGAGCACATAGCCATCGAACTATCGAAGGCCATCGCAACAACAAAGATCGAGTATAAAACGGTGTATAGCTATTTCACCTAACAGATTGGCTACTAGACCATGGCAATCTACGTCACAATAAATATATGGCAGGATATTTTAGCAACTAATCGGCCTTGGCATGCCATCTCAGCTAAGCAGATTGAGTGCAGAACAGGGCAAGGAAGCTTCTTAAGCAGAGCATATTGACTGTAAACTACTTCGACAAACAGTGAGATTAATAGCGTCTATCAGCTAACATTCAGCGCTACACCGACATGCACAGGGCCTCAGTCTAGAATGTGCATATCGTGGGAGAAGCTGACCGCCGTGCGTCTCCACACGAACGTCGCCAGCGGTGGCGGTGCTGACCGCCGTGCGCCTCCACAAGAACGTCGCCAGCGGTGGCGGCGCGGCTAGAGGACGGCAGTCTACGAGAGCGTACTATGGGAGCGAGAGGATCGCCGTGCGTCCCCTTGACGAAACGCGGCGCCGATGTATCGGCGTGGCGGGGAGGGCGGCTTTGGCGAAGAAAATGGAGTGGAGGGGGATGGGGGGTTTGGGGAATATTATTGGCTAGTTGGCCGAAGGGCGGTTGAATCTAGGATTTAGGGGGAATTTTTGGGTGGGGGGAGGATTTTCGCGCGGTGGGCAGGGGGAGTTTGGCGCATGGTCGGTTTCTCCAAGTGTAGTCCCACGTGTCAGTGAAGAGGCAAGCCGAAGCGCTTTCCGTTTGTGTGAGCCGTGTGCAGGACCGAACGTGTGTGGGGTGCAATGCGACCGCGATAGGGGTGATGTGAGTGTAAAGCCTTTTTTTCCTTTTAAACTAGGTGCTTCGCCCCCTCAAAAGAAACTTGTTGCTTCGCGCGATCCATCGATACTACTACTAGTAATCCGGTAATCCCGACTAAAACGGCGCGGTCGGGTCTTTTCCCGCGTGATATGCTGGGAGGTTGGCTTGGTTGGGTTTTTTTAGGACGAGTAATGGTGCACCTACGTAGTCCCAGTTACGTAATTAACATAATGTGAAACGTGTGAGCTGTTGATTGTAGATTGGGGGGAGGGAGGGGCCCACCACCATGAAAATAAGGGGAGGAGAGAGAGAGAGGCAATTTACGTTAATCCTTTCGTAGGTTCCCGTAGATGTAGAAAAATGTGAAATGCATGAATGTGCATTTGTAGATAAGGCCTTCCCTTGTTCATCCTTTTCTCCCACAAGATCTTGATCTTTCGTGCAACGCACGGGCATCTTGCTAGTACTCCTACAATATACTATATTATTGTGAAAGTTCATATACATCGGCCGAGATTAATGCAACCACGGCAGATTTTCATTACATTTTGAACTTTTATAGGACAGAAAATAAAAGAAACCCGACCCTAAACCTATTCTACGGCGGCGGCCGACGTCCTCCATCTGCGATCTCCATGTACGGGGGCGGGGTTCAAGACCCGTGAAGTGAAGGTGTGGTCTCCAGCGAGGAAAAGTAGAACACGGGAGACGGACCGGCCAGTTGGCACAGCATGCCCAGCCGCCTCCCATGCCCTACTCATCCTTGGAGGAGTCCCCGACCTCGGCGGTGCCGGACGTTGGACGGCGGCAAGTAGGACGCATGGCTGACGGTGCTCCCATCGTCGGCCACCAGCGTGGCCACCGCTTGTGCTGCGACTTGAGCGAGGGTGGCGACCTCGAGCTCCATCCCCGAAGACATGCTCTCCTGCAGAGCGTTCGCGCTTGCGGTCCTGGCAGATGTGGTGCCAGGTAGGAGGACGATGCGCTATGGTGTGGAGGTTAGCTGGGTGTTGCCACTTTAAGTAGCGCATTCCGGTGAGGCCAAGCGTCCTGGTGCGTCATTAAGTCGTCGGAGTTGGTTCCTTGGGCACCGAGCCTCTTAACGACGGCATACGGACGGACGGCATGAATGCGGGGGCAGCTGGCGCCGGCTGGGAATGCACCACGCGATGGCGCGAGGGACGAGGATTTTTGGTGTGCCAGGGTAGTCAGCTGTAGTCGTCGCAACGTTGGAGATGCCCTTTACTCACATGTGATCGACGCATGTCATTGAAAAAGCAAGACGACCTGGCATGGCCTCAGGTCCTGAGGATGCAGTTGGCTGCGCTACACCACTCCGCGGACGCGTCCCGGCACCCCGTGCATCCTCGACGAGCCGGGTGTTGGGGTGTGTTTGGATAGTGCCCAAAGTGCACCTTACCAAAATTTTGGTCATGACCCAAAGATTGGTCTTTGTTTGGATGGTTGCCATTTTTTTAGGTTTTGATCATGACCCAAAAATGGATGGTTGCCATTTTTTGGCATGCCAATGAACTCTAGCCAACTCTAGTTCATTTTTCTTGCCGATGTCGGCCAAATCATGGGCAACCAAAACCTCAACCAAAATTTTGGCTACCCAATGATTTGATGGGGCAACCTTGGGCACAAACTGAACATATTGTTGATCGTGCCACAACACTAACGCCACCCTCGGCACACTGAAACCGACCATGTCTAGCGACGATGAGCGTGTCGCTCATCGCGACCGCCGTGTCCAGAGGCGGTGCTAGAGCTGCGCCACATTGTTGGCCCCCATGACCCACATGAACGGTTGCCGGTGGCGAGGAGGTCGTGGGCCAGCTCCTCCATTGGACTAGTTTGCGCTACGTCGTCCCAACAGGTGTGCCCCACATGTCAGTTTCCCTGTTTTCCCGGCCATATTCGAGCGTCAGTGCTCTGCGTTGCGCATTAGGCCTTTCACTATGTAGGCCAAGCGAGACAACTTATTGTTTATTGGAGCCGTTCAAGAATAATCATGTGGCGTTTGCTTATTTCTCATTCTTGTCCAACCCTCTTCTCCATCGATCATGTCACCCTTCGGTCGAGTCCAACCTCCTGCATGCCTCATTTGAACATTCCGTAGAGTATCATTCGCATGTGGGCCTAGACCATGATTGAATTTCCAATGTTTATTTGTAATTTGTCCGACATGCATACAAAAAAACGGTTCATTTGAAGTTTCACTTTGCCTCCACTACGTGTCGCTTCGCGTCTTAGTTTTGACATCCCATTCGGTTCATGCCCCGACACATGTTGACAAGATCGATTGATGTTCAGAGATCAATTGTGTGTCGTGCAAGGAGATAAAGGCTTGGTCTGTTTCTATGATAGAAATGACCCGTGGGGGGTCTGTGGGGATCAGAGGGAGTATATTGTACATTCAGAAGCGAAACAAACGTATTGTACCCACCCTAGTCCTCTTTCAACCGATCTCCGGACCCCGAGATGAAATCAAGAGAGAACGAGTGGGGGCATGTGTGATACCTAAGGCGGATTCAAAATTTTGAATCGGTTATCATAGCATCCGCAAATCATATATAAAGGCTATTCAATGTTCGTTTCGTTTTTGAACGTACAATATACTCCCTCCTATCCTTTCTAGTTTACATATAAGTTTTATGTGTAGTCAAAGTATCTCTACTTTGATAAAAAAAAGTATCAACATTCAACAACGCCCAATCAATATTGTTAGATTCGTATGTACTCCTAGATTTGTACTCGAGATGATTTCCAATTTTATTTCAACCACGTGAATGTGCTTGTTCTCGCGCATGCTCTTCCTACTAGGATTTCGCCACGTATAGCCAGTCCAATAGTAACTTTTTTAAGCTCCCTGTCCAATAGTACTAGTGGAGTACTGACAACATCTGTACTAGAGTATGTAGTGCTCATAGTTGTACGCCCTCCTTCCAGATGTGGAAAAGTAAGGGGAGTGAGCTCTCATGCAAGAGCCTAGCTATATACGCATTCCTAGTTAAATACGTACAATAAATATGAAGAAAGAGATGGAGAGGATATGGAAAAAAGTACTAATACAATAGCCAGCCTTATAATTTTTTTGCAGGAAATAGCCAACCTTATAGCCCACACTACCGTATGAGTGCATATAATAGATGATGGCTATAGATGACATGGAAGTTCCTTATAGCCATCGACTGGCTATATTATTAACCATGCTCTAATGCATTTTTCAAAACCGCATTTGACTATTAACAAGATTAATAGTACATGAGATGTATAATGTGAAAATTATATCATTGGAAGCTCCTTTCACATATGTATCCCTGCCTTACCCTCCCTTTCGGTCACTTACTCGTGGACCCCATGCTTGCTAGGCCCCGCATGTCAGTTACTCAATGGGTTCGGCCACGTCAGGGGATCCTCATCCGTAGTATACTCCCTTTGTTTTTATTTACTCCGCATAAAATGACGCGGGTGGGGGAGGGGGAGGGACATCGGTTTGCTCTCAACTGCGGTCCCACAAGCGAGCGAAAACGCAAGACGAAGCGCTTTCCATTCGGTGAGCGACGTGGAGGGTCCAGCATGCCAGGCTGCAACACGAACGCGACAAGAGCGATGTATAATCAAAACTGATTGACCGGTCGTCACTGGAACCACTATTCACACCAGAACCTTCGCTGCTCGGCCTACGCCAACCACTGCCCTAATACCACACCTAATCTCCAGCCCCTTCCCCCACCTTTCGATCCCCTAGCCTGCATCAAGCATCCCCTAGTTCGCCGGAAAGCCATGGTGTGCCGCAAGATCACATACTACAAGATGCTGACGCCGGAGCACCGCGCAGAAATCGCGGCGGCGGTCGGCGCCAGAGACCCCCGTTCCTAAGCTCGCTTTGCGGCGAGCCAATCCCTGAGTTCTCTGGAGCCAAGCTACGAGGAGGAGGAAGCCGATCCAATGTTCATGGCAGAGGTCGTGACGCAGAAGGCCCCCAATGGGTATGAGATGATGGACGTCGACTTCGTGCCAGCGTCTGAGTCCCCCATGGTGCAGGCGGACCAGCGGTTCAACCTGGTGATACTAAAGGAGGAGTGGGAGGCAGAGGCTCAACTCGACGTGGAGCGCGCGCATGCCGCAGCCATTGAGGCTCTCCTGCAGGCGAAACTGGATGTCGTGGATGTGAACCGGGCGGCGGAGGCTCAACTTGGGGCGGAGCGCGCGGATGCCGCTGCCATCGAGGCCCTCCTGCAGGCGGAACCAGACGTCCTAGACTTGAACCGGGCGGCAGAGGCTCAACTCAACACGGAGCGCGCAGATGCCGCTCTCATCGAGGCCCTCCTGCAGGCGGAACCGGACGTCCTGGATTTGAACCGGGCGGCGGAGGCTCGACTCGACGCGCAGCGCGCGGATGCCGCTGCCATTGAGCCCCTCCTGCAGGCGGAACCGGACATCCTCGACTTGAACCGGGTGGTGATCTCGTCCATGCAGAGCGCTCGCACGCTCCGCGTGAATGAGTAGCTGGAGGTCGAGGACAACCACGGTGCGGAGACACACGTCGGCAGCTCTGGCTGGTTCGCGCCGGCAGCCAAAGACGACGAGTCCGTCTTGTTCCACGAGCAGTGATAGTTTTTCTTTATGTTGTTGTTTTTATGCATCTTTTGCTGTTAGTAAAAACATATATTGTTATGCAAGTCGCCTGACTTGGGTCAGTCTACCATTTCAGGTGGTTGGATGAATATCCTACGTCTCCTAACCCTTCTTCCTCACGTCTTCTTCTTCCCCAACAGACCACCGCACGGGCCGTACAGATACTCCCCAACATGTGGTTGGATAAACATACTCTATGAAAGAAAATTATGTGTCGGCGGTAGGATGGCTGAGTTTGGTTTGTTCACATGCGACAGCACGTGTCAGTGAGGGTGCGTTCCCTTGGTTGGGTTTGCGGCGTGCAGGAGCGACCGTGCATGTGAGGGTGCGGTGCGACCGCGGCGTGCAGGAGCGACCGTGTGAGGGTGCGGTGCGACCACGACAGCCGTCCGCAAGTGTACCTCCTTTTCATTTTGAAAACTTTAGGCAAGCTTGGCAAAAATGTGTGGCGAAGTATGGCAATGCAAGGCCTAGACCCAAACAGGATAAGTACGTAGTACTACGTACTAGGAGTACTAGTGTTAAAAAAGAAAGGCGGGGTTTTCCTTCGCGGGATTAATTGATATAAATCCTCGTTTCACGTGTCAATTAATGCGTATTTTTTTCTCCAAAGCCCAAAGAGCTAACCATCTCACTCCTCATCGCTTGATTAATGCAGCGCCATGCAAACCAACATTCTCACTTCTGAAGGAAATATGCCCTAGAGGTAATAATAAAGTTATTATCTATTTCCTTATATCATGATAAATGTTTATTATTCATGCTAGAATTGTATTAACCGGAAACATCATACTTGTGTGAATACATAGACAAACAAAGTGTCACTAGTATGCCTCTACTTGACTAGCTCGTTAATTGAAGATGGTTATGTTTCCTAACCATAGACATGAGTTGTCATTTGATTAACGGGATCACATCATTAGGAGAATGATGTGATTGACATGACCCATTCCATTAGCTTAGCACCCGATCGTTTAGTATGTTGCTATTGCTTTCTTCATGACTTATACATGTTCCTATGACTATGAGATTATGCAACTCCCGTTTACTAGAGGAACACTTTGTGTGCTACCAAACATCACAACGTGACTGGGTGATTATAAAGGTGCTCTACGGGTGTCTCCAAAGGTACATGTTGGGTTGGCGTATTTCAAGATTAGGATTTGTCGCTCCGATTGTCGGAGAGGTATCTCTGGGCCTTTTGGTAATACACGTCACTTAAGCCTTGCAAGCAATCCAACTAATAAGTTAGTTGCAAGATGATGTATTACGGAACGAGTAAAGAGACTTGCCGGTAACGAGATTGAACTAGGTATTGAGATACCAACGATCGAATCTCCGGCAAGTAACATACCGATGACAAAGGGAACAACGCATGTTGTTATGCGGTCTGACCGATAAAGATCTTCGTAGAATATGTAGGAGCCAATATGAGCATCCAGGTTCCGCTATTGGTTATTGACCGGAGACATGTCTCGGTCCTGTCTACATTGTTCTCGAACCCGTAGGGTCTGCACGCTTAACGTTACGATGACCGTTTCATTATGAGTTTATATATTTTGATGTACCGAAGGTTGTTCGGAGTCCCGGATGTGATCACCGACTTGACGAGGAGTCTCGAAATGGTCGAGACATAAAGATCGATATATTGGATGACTATATTTGGACACCGGAAAGGTTCCGGTTAAGATTGGGACAATACCGGATCACCGGGAGGTTATCGGAACCCCCCGGGAGGTATATGGGCCTTATTGGGCCTTAGTGGAAAGGAGGGGAAAGGAGCAAGGGAGGGGGCACCCCCCCAAGCCCAATCCGAATTGGGAGGGGGGCCGGCCCCCCTTTCCTTCCTCCCTCCTTCCTCTTCCTTCCCTCTCCTACTCCTAATAGGAAAAAGGGGAGTCCTACTCCCGGTGGGAGTTGGACTCCCCCCTTGGGCGCGCCACCCTCCTTGGCCGGCCCCCTCCTCCACTCCTTTATATACGGGGGCAGGGGGGCACCCCAGAGACACAACAATTGATCATTGATCTCTTAGCCGTGTGCGGTGCCCCCCTCCACCATAATCCTCGATAATATTGTAGCGGTGCTTAGGCGAAGCCCTGCGATGGTAGAACATCAAGATCGTCACCACGCCGTCGTGCTGACGGAACTCATCCCCGACACTTTGCTGGATTGGAGTCCGGGGATCGTCATCGAGCTGAACATGTGCAAACACTCGGAGGTGCCGTAGTTTCGGTGCTAGATCGGTCGGGCCGTGAAGATGTACGACTACATCAACCGCGTTGTTATAACGCTTCCGCTTCCGGTCTACGAGGGTACATAGACAACACTCTCCCCTCTCATTGCTGTGCATAACCATGATCTTGCGTGTGCATAAGATTTTTTTTGAAATTACTACGTTCCCCAACAACTTCTGCATGCATGCAGGGGATATTAATGTCCTTGGTTGCTAGTACGAGGCAAACCCCATCAATTTTGCCTCGATTAGTGTTAGTGGCCTTTTGCAAATTGTAATTTTGATATACTAGCCTTGTGTACAAAACAATGGAGGTAGTAACTATATTTGACTTCCTTCCCCATTGCGGTTGTCGGATCACGGGTTCTGGCAGACCCTTAAGGTTCGAACACTGGGGTGCGCGCGGAGATCACGCCTTCTACCTCCCCGTCTCGCAAAGATCTAGACTACTAAAAGAACTGCACGAGGGACACAAGATTTATACTGGTTCGGGCCACCGTTGTGGTGTAATACCCTACTGAAGTGTGTGGTTGGTGGATTGCCACTTGGGGCTGACGACGATGAACAATACAAGGAAGAACAGCCTCGCGAGGGTCTGTTCTTGGCTGGGGCGATGAACTGCTAGGAGGTGTTCAGTCACCCTTCTCTCTCTCTCTCTCTGGTTTCGATCCCCTCTTCTCTCCATGCCTCTACCTTGGGGGTGGCTAGTCCTATTTATAGGCAAAGGCCCTGGGCCTGTTCCCAAATATTGAGCGGGAAGGGAGACAACAATGGCGGGCTAATTTGAAGGGGAACATCTAGTACACTTATCCTGACTAAAGTTGGTCTTCGCCTGCCAAAGGCTCTATGGTGACGCCGTGCTGGGCTCCATGGTGACCTCCTTCTCGTAGTCCTCCTGGTCTTGGTCTCGTTGCACCGAAATGGCAACCTTTGCTTGATGCCTCGGTACTCCGCGGCTGCGCTTGCCCCCTTTGCACCAAAGAGGAAAGAAGGACGCTGCACGCGCTGGCGCCCGCCTGGCGCCCTGAGTCGTCATGGCTGGCGTCATGGGCACCTCGCGAGGTACCCCGCCTTGATCTCTCCGCCTCCTCGCGAGCCAGCCTGATGAGGCTGCGCCTGAGGATGTGCCGTGTCGTCCGCCCCGCGAGGCTTGGCCCCTCGCGAGGGTCTTGAGTCTTGTGTTGGTGAAGACGGGCCGCGCTGGGCCCCCATTTGAGCCACGCCGCAGGCCGCAGGCAGGCAAGTCTGGGGACCCCCATTCCCAGAACGCTGACAGTAGCCCCCGGGCCCAAGGCGCGCATGGACTTGGCCGTGCCGAGAGGCGAAAGGGCAAGGGCGAAGCGCCGTGGGCCCTAACAGCCTGCGGCCTTGGGCGCCGCGTGGCGGTTGATTGGACGTGGGCGTCTCCACTTCCCCACGACGCTTTGGTGACCGCACGAATTGGACAAGTCCCCTTCCAGTCCATTCCTCCTGGCTTCTCCTTCTTCCCGATCCTTGCTCCGTCTTGCTGCGATGGCTCCGATCCGCCGGTTCTCTGCAGCGGAGAAGGGAAAGGCTCCTCGAGAGGGGCCAGACCCGCTCCCGCCGAAAAAACGGCTCGCCCTTTGCAGCCGGGACGAGGAGAACCGTCAGGTGGTGGCGAGGCCCTGGTGCGAGCGGGCTCCGCCGGGGTTCCCGCTTCCCTTGTATGCCCACGTCGAGGGTGCCGACGGTGTCGATGCCGATCTTCGCGGTCGGCGCCGTCGTAGGCGTCGTCGGGTCACGAAGGCGTGGGTTGTTCCTCCTGGAGTCCATGCCGAGGGCTCCTCCCAAGAGTCCATGCTCCACGTCGCCATTCCTCTCCAGTCCTGGATCCGTCTGCCTCCCTTCTTCGCCTCCATCATCCCTCCAGGAGGGCCCCTGGAGCTTTGGCTGCAGCACGCCGGCTGCAGCGCCCTCGCAACTGAGGCAGAGGTCGTGGTCGCTGCCCCGGGCGAGGTCTACATGTCCCGCGGCTGGAGAGAGATTGCCCGGGTTTGCAGGGAAAGGGGCGTCTTCGCGGTCCACTTGGAGTACGATGGCGCTGCGGTGATGTTCTTCAAGGTCTTCGACGCGAACGGGCGCCGGCTGGAGTGTTGCCCCGGGAGAGGTGGCCAGGACCTTGCCCTGGTGAGGGCTAGGCCCGTCGACCGCTCCCTTGGCGGAGGTGCCGGAGGGTCCAGCGACTCCGGCGAAATCTTCGCGACTCCGGAGACGAGCGACGACAGCTACGAGCCCCCGAGTCGGCGCCGTTCGCGGAGCAGGGCGGGCTCGTCTGGCCGCCGCCGACCCTGATCTGGATGGGGTTGGCGCCAGCGCCTGACGGCCCATTGTTGATGATGGCATCTTTTGCAGGAGCTCGTGTAGTTAGTATCCCTTAGGATCCGTTCCCTGCGAGGAATCAAAATGCGCCCCACGGGGGCTTGTAAGGTGCCTGTAGTCCCGTTTGTTAATACATAACCTTTACTGCAGAACTGTGTGAGTTGCTGATTCCGTCTTAGCTCAGTTCTCCCTTTCGAACCTCGCGAGGGCTTGGTGCTCTGCGCCGACAGGTCCCAGTCCCAAGGCGGCGTCAGCCGTCGCTGGTATGCCAGGTCGCGATGCCGTGGTCAAGGCCAGGAGGTGAGCGACCCGGGGTCCGGTAAGAGCCCCTGAGTCGCGATGCTCAGGAGGTCCCCTTTGGCGCCCAAGCAGCCGTCGCTTGGTGAGAAAGGGAAGCAACGTCGCTAGTACAGAATTGCTTTAGGTGCGGTGGTAGTGCCACGATAGCCAGTGCTTTGGGTGGTGACTTATCTTGAGAACCGGGGATCGCCCCCAACGAATCGTCGGGTCCGTGGGGTAGATGGGACGGAGCTGCTCGGCGAGGTCCTCACGCGCCCCTTCTCCCTCGCCTTTGCTCCCCTTTCTGCTCTACGTCCTCGGGTCCCGGCCCTCGAGCTGGTCTCAGCCGTCGCTGGTATGCCAGGTCGCGATGCCGTGGACAAGGCCAGAGGGTGAGGGCTGGAGAGCCAGTAGGAGCCCTGAGTCGCGATGCTCAGGCGCCCCCCCTTTAACGTGCAAGCGGTTCGCGAGGGCGAGGGTGAAGGGAACTCCGTGAGGGCCTTGGCTAGTGCAGTTCCCTCCAAGGATCCTGTAGATTCATCACAGAAAGAAGATGGGGTTGCCATGGCAGTCATTAGTCGATCGTCAGTCGCTCAAGAGCTCGCTGGTTGGAGCAGGTGAGGTGTATCAGGGCACTCGTGAGCCAGCGCGGGACTCACGAGGCCCTACCTCTAGGTGGGCTGCGCCTGGCTCTGGGCCGTATCTTGAGATGTGTCCCTGCAAAATTTGGTTAGATGCCGGTACTCTACGTCCTCGGGTCCCGGCTCTCGAGCTTGTCTCAGCCGTTGCTGGTATGCCAGGTCGCGATGCCGTGGACAAGGCTAGAGGGTGAGGGCTGGAGAGACAGTAAGAGCCCTGAGTCGCGATGCTCAGGCACCCCCCCTTTAACGTGCAAGTGGTCGACATGGAGAAGAAGGGATGCCCCGGACGGGCATCAAGTAATCAAGCGTGATAGGCCAATGCATAGTTGGAAATAAACGCGAGGGAGATACACGCCGCTGGGCCTAGCCCGAGCGGCTTGGGGATGATGCAGCCCGAGGGGCGCCCCCAACAAGGCAAACTAACGACCGGAAAATAAAAGGGGATACACGCCGCAGGGACGGACCCACGCGGCCTGGGAGTGATGCAACCCTGGGAGGGCGCTCCCAGCCGGGAATGAAGCTTGAAAGATTTCACCTGGGGATGTCGTCGGCGAAGTGGCGTTGGTGCAGCAGACTTGGTGGGCTACGGAAGCCGATCCTCACGAGCCCCCAGGCCCCGGGGCCTCGGGAGGCTCCGGAGGCACTGGTGGGTCCTCGCGAGCTGCCTCCATCTCCGCCAGGGCCGCGAAACGCCTGTCTTCCTGAGCCTCCATGATGCCCCTCATGAGGCGCTGGTACGCCGCAGCCATGCTCGGCAGGCCGTACGGCATGCGAACATAGCTGTGGGGTGGACCCCCGCAGCACCCCACTTGCAAGGGCCAGAGGCGCTCCGTCGTGGCGATCTGATTGAGCCCTGGTACGTCGATGCAGACGCACAGCCCACCATCCTCGCCTAGATGTGGAGCCACAGCTGGTGGACAACGGCAACCTCTCATGATCCTTGACTCCTGTAGTTCTTGAATGGCCTTGTTAACGAACTCCTGCTGGTCTGACCTTCCTTGCCTGGCTCCTTCTTGAGGGAAACGTGCTTCGAAGCACGCCTCCACATGGTGCCCAAGCGCCTCCCTCGTGACCCTGGCTAGGTCGGTGGCCCTCCAGGTGAGAGCCCCCGAGCCCTGCCTAAGGAGGGCGCCGGGCACGCTTTCCTATGCGATAGAAGGGGGGTCCCTCTAGGCAGACACGGGCCCTGAAGGGCCTGCCTCCTGAGGGGCTGAGCCTGACGACGTCTTCTTCTTCTTGGGGGTGGTCTCAGGAAGCCTCCTACTTCCGCGATCTGGGTCTTCTAGCGACGCGGCCTGAAAGGCTCGCTCCAGGGAACACACTGCATCCTTCTCTTCACAGGGCACCGTGATGACGCCGCCACTTCCTGGCATCTTGAGGACGTTGTAGCCATGGTGAGTTACGGCCATGAACTTGGCCAGTGCTGGGTACCCGAGGATGGCGTTGTACGGCAGGCGGATGTGGGCGACATCGAAGTCGATGAGCTCGGTGCGGTAGTTGCTGTGGGCCCCGAAGGTGACAGGGAGGCGGACCTGCCCGATCGGGACTGTGGAACCGTCGGTGACTCCGGAGAAAGGCTTGGTTGGCTGAAGCTGGTCATAGGGCACTTGGAGGTTGTTGAATGTTTCCACGGACAGGACGTTGAGCCCTGCCCCTCCGTCGATGAGGGTCCTGGTGACCAGCACGTTGCTGATGACTGGGGAGCAAAGCATCGGGAGGACTCCGACCGTGGCCGCGCACTTGAGCTGGTCTGCTGAGCTAAACGTGATGGCGCACGCCGACCACCTGAGGGGGCGCGTTGCTTCGAGCTTGGGGAGAACTGCATTCACTTCGCGGGTAAACTGCTTGAAGATACATTGAGAGGCTGGGGCTTGAGCTCCGCCCAGGATGCAGGCGATTGCGCGCAGCTCTTGGAAGCCCCCAGCCCCCTCGTCTTGATGGCGGTCTTCGTTCCCCCTTGGCTGAGGCGGCAGCGGAGGTAGGCCTGCGTTGCCATGAGGGCGATCCTGACGAGGCTGATCCCTCCAGTCCCCCTCGCGAGGCAGGTCCCGCCAGCGGTCCTCGCGAGGGTGGTCGCGCCACCCCTGGCGTGGGCCGCGATCTTCCCAGCGTCCTGGGTTTCTTCCTCCTCCTCGGCCATAGCCACGGTCAGCACGGTCAGGGCGACGGCCGATCCTTCCTTCTCGCACGGCGCGGAGTTCTTGACATTCGTTGGTGTTGTGGGTGTGGAGGTCATGGTACACACAGTACCGGCTACCCCTGGAGGATTCGGGCAGATCCTTGCCCCGCTTGGTGTCTGGTTCTGCTGCGAGTACAACAGCCCCCTTGCGCTTCACGTCCTTGGCCTTGGGCTTCTTCTCTTCTGGGTCCGCGGCAGGCAGCTCGAGGAGGGAGAGACGTCCCTCCTCAGCCCTGGCGCACTTGGTCGCCAAGTTGAACAGCTCCAGGGAGGTGCAGAGGTCTTCATGCATCGCCAGCTCCTCCTTCATATTGATGTCGCGCACGCCATCGGAGAAGGCCGAGATGATGGCCTCCTCGGACACCTTGGGGATCTTGAGGCGTGCACTGTTGAAGCGCTGGATATACTTTTGCAGGGTCTCCCCAGGTTGTTGCTTGATGCGGCGCATGTCGCTCACGGCGGGTGGCCGGTCGCGAGTACCTTGGAAGTTGGCGATGAAGCGGGTGCGCATCTGGTCCCAGGAGGAGATCGTGCCCGGAGCCAGATTTAGGAGCCAGGTGCGAGCTCCTTCCTTCAGCGCCATGGGGAACCAGTTCTCCATGACCTTCTCGTCCCCGCTAGCAGCTTCGATGCCCAGCTCATAGAGCTGGAGGAACTCTGCAGGGTCAGTTGTGCCGTCGTAGCGAGGAGGTAGGTCTGGCTTGAACTTGCCGGGCCACGCGACGCTACGCAGCTCGGTGGTGTAGGCACGGCAGCCTGTAGTGGCCACGAAAGGCTTCGGCTGGAGGAGAGCTCGGACTTGAGGGTCCCCACACGCTGCAGCTAGGAGCAGCGCGGGGACTTGACGTGCCGGAGCTGGAGCAGGGTCTCGGCGAGCCGGAGCTGGAAGCGCCCGGGCAGCTCCTTGCGGGCGAGGGACTTCCTGGCAGCTCCGTTCTTGCTGTGCTAGCACCTGGCGGAGCGGGTTCCGCCCAAGGGCCACGCGCCTTGGAGCCATGGCGTCTTCTTGGAGAGGAGGCGGCTGGTACGCCCCCGGAGCTTCATTGCCCGCGCGGGGTGGGGTGCGGCGCAGCGGAGCGGACAGCACAGGAGAGCCCCCTGCGGTGCGGACGAGCTCGGCGACGCGGTCGAGCCACTCCTCGTAGACGTCGTCGACGGGGCGGTAACGTAGGAGCTCGTTTGCCGCGAGGAGTGCAGCTCGAGCCTCCATGGGTGCGCGGAGCGTGCGGGACGAAGAACCAGCGGGCGTGAGTGATGGAGTAGCAGTGTGGCCATCTTGCCGCACGGAGGGATGCTGGGACGACGCCTGCTGCTCGTTCCCCGCTGGGCCGGTGGTGGCGTTGACGGCGGGCGACGGGGAACGACGAGGACGGCTGCCAACGGGCGCCGTCTGGGCGACGCGAGAAGCGATGGCGGCCCGGTGCTCGGCGCGGGCCCGACGAGAGTCAGACATGGATGCGACGGTCGGAGGAGAGCGGGGCGGTGGAAGACAGATTCCGGCGCACCCCTACCTGGCGCGCCAAATGTCGGATCACGGGTTCCGGCAGACCCTTAAGGTTCGAACACTGGGGTGCGCGCGGAGATCACGCCTTCTACCTCCCCGTCTCGCAAAGATCTAGACTACTAAAAGAACTGCACAAGGGACACAAGATTTATACTGGTTTGGGCCACCGTTGTGGTGTAATACCCTACTCTAGTGTGTGGTTGGTGGATTGCCTCTTGGGGCTGACGATGATGAACAATACAAGGAAGAACAGCCTCGCGAGGGTCTGTTCTTGGCTGGGGCGATGAACTGCTAGGAGGTGTTCAGTCACCCTTCTCTCTCTCTCTCTGGTTTCGATCCCCTCTTCTCTCCATGCCTCTACCCTGGGGGTGGCTAGTCCTATTTATAGGCAAAGGCCCTGGGCCTCTTCCCAAATATTGAGCGGGAAGGGAGCCAACAATGGCGGGCTAATTTGAAGGGGAACATCTAGTACACTTATCCTGACTAAAGTTGGTCTTCGCCTGCCAAAGACTCTGTGGTGACGCCGTGCTGGGCTCCATGGTGACCTCCGTCTCGTAGTCCTCCTGGTCTTGGTCTTGTTGCACCGAAATGGCAACCTTTGCTTGATGCCTTGGTACTCCGCGGCTGCGCTTGCCCCCTTTGCACCAAAGTGGAAAGAAGGACGCTGCGCGCGCTGGCGCCCGCCTGGCGCCCTGAGTCGTCAGGGCTGGCGTCATGGGCACCTCGCGAGGTACCCCGCCTTGATCTCTCCGCCTCCTCGCGAGCCAGCCTGATGAGGCTGCGCCTGAGGATGTGCCATGTCGTCCGCCCCGCGAGGCTTGGCCCCTCGCGAGGGTCTTGAGTCTTGTGTTGGTGAAGATGGGCCGCGCTGGGCCCCCATTTGAGCCACGCCGCAGGCCGCAGGCAGGCAAGTCTGGGGACCCCCGTTCCCAGAACACCGACAGCGGTGATGTCGATGATATCTCGAATGTTGTGGTTTGGCGAAGTGCGTTCGACGGAGAACACCATTGAGGGAGACCACGGTAAGTCGTTCGCAAGTGCCGCCTGCAAGCCGAGAAAACCGCCTTATTTGCATCCAGGAAGTCCGTTGAACCAAAGGACGCGTAAATGTACTAGTACTACTCGTACACAATAGCGTCGTCCGTCCAGCTTAGTGCGGTGAGATGGTTTCTTGAAGAAGACGATGGAGAAGCGGAGTCAGCGAAGAGTGAAATGATGGTTGCTTTGTCCGTGCTTTGTGATTTGACACCTCACTGCTTTGTGATTTGTGATAGAAGGGACAGGGGAGTAGACTCTGTCCTCTATACTGTACATGCGTCCAAGCACGGGAGAAAGAGGAGAGACATTACATTTTTCTATTCCTTCAATCAATCAATCAGGGAGCTTCGGTTCCATACTTTTGGCTTTGGCAACACCATCCACAATGGTTCCCACGATGCCAAGCTATTTTCACATTTGGCTACACATTGTGGATGCCCTTAACTGTACCACTTGGTTTTGCTCCTGTGTGCTATCTATACAAATCTCAATTATATTGATCTAAATAATTATAGAATCAAGATTAGTAAAAAGGAGGTGATTTTGCCGCGCGGATGGCGGGGGAGGTTTCTTATTTTTAGGGGACGTTGTCCTGGCGGTTTGCTAACATGCGGTCCCACGTGTCAGTGCTTTACCAAGCCAACCCGCTTCCCACATGAGGCAGAACAATGACAGAAGCAACACGTGGTTAACTTGAAGAAGATGAGGGAGAAGCGGATTCAACAACGAGTGAAATGATGGGTACTTCGTCCCTCCAACTTCTTTTTTTAGAATTATTACTTCGTCCGTCCAACTTAACCACAGGAAATGTGCAACTTTCTGATTTGATGCCTCATTGCTCATTACTATGCCGGCGCCATGACTGGGTGCTTCACCCCGGCTGCTCTGCACTGTATTCCGGTATGGCATGTGGAACCGGTAGCATAATGCCCCACATGTCGGCGAAAGGGACTAGAAGATTTATGAAAGCGAGCGCTGCACTCTTACGATGGAGGAGTACACGACACGACGGCCTAGTGAACTGTCAGTTGTACTGTATATAGTACTATAGTTTTGCTGTTTCGCACGATCCATCGATACAAACCCGATTAAACAGGAAAGGGTGGGATTTTTCCCGCGCGGTATATGATATTGGCCATACATTTCAAAGGCAATTTTATTGTATGAAAACTGAATAATTAAGTAACAATATGATATCTAGTAAAACTAAAAACACATATGATTTATTGTGTTAGAGTATAGTAGTAGTAGTAGTGCTGTATTGCATAGTTGTTAGATGTAACATGCGAGAACGTGTAGAGATGTAGTTTTGGAGGGCCTATAGAGAGAAAAGCGTAATACGTTCACCGAACTTCAGAATAAGCTGATTACGGTCACTATATACGTTTTGCGGTGATTATACGGTCACTTGCTCACGGTTCAGCATCGGATTGCACTCTGTTGACCGGCCAGATAGTCTGCGTGGCACCATGTTGACTAGTTAAATTGACCACGTTCCTTGTGGGTCCCACCTGTCAGTTCACATAGGGAAAAGGTCAGATAAACACAAATTTACGCAGGCGCAACAAGACTCCACCCCGTGCGCGGGAATCACCTGGTTGTGTATGTGTCTGTCAGGGCCTGATGTGTGCGCATGCACGTGTAGGTTGAGCACTTGAGCGTGAGAGTGTGTGTTGGTTGTGTGGTGTACTGGTGTGTGCATGCATGCGTGCGTGTGTGTGTGCGAGTGTTGCGTGCGTGCGTGGCTGCGTGTGTACGTGTGAGTGTTGCGTGCGTGCGTGGGTGCATGCGTTCGTGTGAGTGTTGCATGCTTGTAGTTCGTGTGCATGCGTGCATGTGTGTATAATCACCACACCAGCTCCTCTGTGTTACTGGAGATGGCTTAGTATACCAATACAAGGCCACCATGTCCGCTGTGCCCGCGGTCATGACTTCGAACCACCGTCCAATATTTTTTTGTCATTTGTTTTCATTCTTACTAGCAAGATGCCCGTGCGTTGCACGTAACATCAAGATGCATCTGTATGACTAGTTTATCTTGTGAGAGAAAAGGATGAATGAGGGAAGGCCTTATTTGCAAATGTGGAGATGTGTGTGGGTACCTTTTTGCAAAATTGTCATAGTTTCTTTCCTATCCGTCAGATATAAATCAGACTACCTATATTGCAGGATGGCAGGCACACCATCTTCACTAACTCTATTTTTTATAAGAGTGTATTTTATCCCTACTCTTATAAAAAGGATAGTTGGTGATGATTGTGTGCCCGCCATCCTACAATATAGGCCGTCCGATCTATATCTGACGGATAGGAAGGAAACTATGGCAATTTTGCAAAAATATACCCACACCCCTCTCCACACTTGCAAATAAGGCCTTCCCTTGTTCATCCTTTTCTCCCACAAGATAAACTACTCATACAAATGCATCTTGATGTTCCGTGCAACGCATGTGCATCTTTCTAGTATTTTATAAGAGTGTAGATGTAGAGTAGATACAAGCCGACAGGTGGGCCCGATGGTAGTGAGATAATGTGATGCAACACTAGAGGTGCCACATGGAGCGTTTAACTGGTCAACTAGTCGTGTCTTGAGCAAACACTAGAGGTGAGCCCGTGACTGTATAATAACCACAAAACATAAATGGTGACTGTAATGAGTGGATTCTAAAGTCCAATGTACGTATCGTGCTTTCTCTTCAAATACAATGATCGTCACTGTATATATATCGCGAGAGAAAGACGAAACATGCGTGAATGTGCTGGGGGCTTACTTTTAGAGGACCTAGAGATAGTTTGTGTGCGTACGTGAAAGGGGCGTAGAGGGGGGGTATGCGATGGAGAGAAAGATGCTCATCGTTTCTCTTTATTATGACTAACTTTATATATAGTATAAAAATATACAAATTCATAGTGCAGAATAAATATCATTGTGGGCACCATGCAATGCAAGCGTTCATACTCCTCCATATAACTTTGTAATGTTGTATATATGTAGAAATTCTAGAACATTTTTTGGCCACACTTTATTCAAAAGGAATGTTGTATGCGAAATAAATGTGAAGAGAGGGCTTTTTAGATCAATGGGGTACGTGATGCAACATGTGTGAATGTGTAGTTGATGCATTTGGTAGGTCCTAGAGAGGTATGTGTGTGTATTACGTATTCGAGAGAGGCATGGATAGAGGGGCCGACAGGGGGGCGTGGAAGAGATAGCACGAGAAATGAGAGTGGTCTAGAGAGACAGAGACGAATATGACGTCATGTCGAGAGATTCCCTTGAGTGTGTATATGCAAGGGGGGAGTGGATAGAGGCAGCAGGAGAATATTTTTGTGTGTGGTGTTGTCTGTGTTGGTATGTGTGGGTGTGAGAAGATAACAAGACATGGGGGCAGAAGGTGTGTCACCGCGTGAGGTCTGGTGGGTCGAGGTGAGGCCCTTCGTTCAGTTCCGTCCTGCGCCACATTGGTCAGCCCATGATGCATTTAGGGAGACCCATGGATGACTAGTCGTACAAGACAAAGATAACATAATTGTGAAGAACTCTATGTCCACTGACAAAGCCGCCTAGGATTTGTAACCCTAGGTTCTCGGAATAAGGTAACCCCTTTATCTCTGATATTACTATTCATCCAACCTAACTTTAAGGGGCATCCTACAGAATGCTCTGCTAGAATCATACTCGTCGATTAGGAAGAGAGGTGTGAGACAATGCGTGAGAGACAGGCCTAAAGATAATGTGCGTACAGGAGGCTGGTAGGCAGGCCTATGTATATAGAAAGGGTCGATGGGGATTGTGCGTGTGTATGCTTGCGAGAGGAAGAGTGCTTGTGATAAAGGTTAGTGGAAACAGTCATAAATGGTTATGAGAGGGAGGGAGGGTTATATCGAGAGCATGTGTGTGAGAAAGACACCTCGAGAGAGAGTGTGTGAGCATGTGTGAGAGACCACCGATGGAGAGTGAAACTACATGTACAAGACTGCTGTACACAATGATTAAAGATATAAATTGTATCCAAATATTAGGATGGGATCATGATATTTGCAATTCGCGTAAGGAACGGTCATCGATCCATCAGACATCTAGATTCCATCGAATTTGAGCATGTCTATGTTATTATTCGACAAAATTGATCCACATAGTTAGTTTTTTGAACTCCAGACAATGCATCGCTTTAGAAATCGAATATAAACGTGAGTATAGTTCATGTTGTGTGTCTAAAGCACATTATACATACGAAAGTTACACAATGAACATTATAAATAGCTACCTATGAACTAGCATACATTTGAATTCAACTTAAGGTGGTTTAAAAAATCGAATTCAACATGAAGTCCATTCAATTATTTGAATTTGATATCATGGCATTTGTAAATCATACCTAAATTATGGGGGAACCAATATTTGCTCTAATTTTGTACATAACAGCATATGTAGTCGTGTACAAAATAGATTCTAATTTAGCTCCTCCATTCCAAAATAATCGTAGTTATAGGATTTTCAAGTGTCAAAATTTCAAAAAGAAGCGGGTAATTTAATGAGGTTTTCAAACATACAAGGTCAAATTTAATGTTTTCTATTTAGGTCAATCCTTAAAGTTTAAGAGTACTCTAAACGTTAATGCTTGTGCTTCAAAATTTCGAACGAAGCGCCAAAAGAGCCTCTACTCGCCCGAAACCGCGGGAGACCAATGTTTGGTAGTACAAGGAAATTACTTTTCTAATAACTCCGACCCGTGAAAACTACCGGCCCGACGTACAAAGGTCTAAACCGGGGTAGGTTTGTAGCTTCATCTATACGCCACGCAACTGCCTCCGAAAAACATTCATACACAATGGCCGCCTAAGCACACATGCGCGCGGCCGAAATCACTCCCGCCTACTATTTGGGACACCTGGGATTACCATCCTACCCCCGACCTGTAGTAGGTCCGAAATTTAAGAGGGGGCAAAGTTTGTACTTTCCCCAAATTTCAAACAAGCGTGTCCCATCTTCTGTTCAAAAAAGCCAAAAACAAGCGCGTCCCAGACCGAAACATGGTTCTCCCCCCTCCCCCCGCCCACCCATCCGATTCCCCATTCATACTCTGTGGGCGCAAAAACTACCTCTCCACCAACCGCGAAACCCTGGCGTCCTCCGTCCGCCACCCCATTCCACCCATCAACCGCCGCCCTCCTCCATCACGCCGGAGCCGATACCCCGACGTCGTCGTCCACCGTAACCTCAACCGCAACACCCTCCACGGCTAGTAGTTGAAGCCGAGGCCGAGTCGTCCGTACCCGAGCCAGTTCAACCAGCCGTCCTACGCCTCACCGCTGCCGCTCCAACTTCGCCACCCTCCACCGGACCAGAGTTGTTCTTGCTACGCCGTCCTTCGCCGCCTCGGATCTGCTTCCCCTCCGCCGACATACGGCCACGGCAACACAGTCAACAATTTGGCCATGGGTTCGTCCAAGCCTGCACCCTACAGAACATCGGTTTCCCCAGCAAAAAGAAGAAGATCGGCGCGACATGTGGAGGCGACCACACCGGCAACCGAAAATGGTACTCCTCTTCCCTTATTCATGCAAATATTACGTGTCTGCTTGCACGGTATTCATCCCACAGAAGACACTAGTTGACCACTTCTTGATACTAGATGTTCCTAGTAACTCGCGATGCACAAGGTTTCTCCTCATATACAATTTCACCTTAGCTAGAGGTCCGTCGCCCCCAGAATTTCAATTCCAGGTCAGTTGATTCCCAATTAATGGAAGCATTCCCCGGCGTAACAGACGTTAGTCCGCCTATTACACCGGGGAAGCAGCGCCTCGGTGTTTATCTTAGGGGCGTGTGGGGCCTAGAGCTACTGGCGCCTGATCTGGAGGTCGGCCGGGATTAAAGGGATGGCCTGGGGGCGCTGCCAAGCATGGTGATGGTGTGAGGTCGAGGGGAGGGCGGGGCGGCGGAGGCAGGGGTCTGGGCCGGTGGTCGCTGGCGGTTCGAGAAAGATCGTCAACAGTGACTGGCGGGAGGTAGACGAAGGCCATCTGTCCGTTCCTTATAGATCAGACAGTTCATTAAAAAAATCGACCGACCTATTTATTTTCAGTCGACTGTTATCTTGATATGACCACATGTGGTGCTGTGCTAGAGGAGTACCTGCATTTCCTGTGCTCATATATTACAAAATCATATGGAGTAGAATCTAATTTTGTTTGCCATGCAATGTTGTAGAGCTATCATATGTCTCCTGTCATTTATTTTCCAGCCACCTGGTATCTGCTACTTTTACAGTGCACTAGTTCTGCACACACTTCACCCATACTCTCCCTATTGTGTTGGTATGCAAGGGTATTTCATAGTCTACCTCGAGAGAAGCAGAAAAGAAAAGAGAGAAGTTGCTCCAGCTTTGCGGGTAAGCATGGCACATTACAACGCTATAAAGGGTGCAATGTCAGCAGATGGAGACGGTAAACGTAGCTCTGGAGTTGATGACCTCAATCGTAATGAACCACCATCCTAGGTGCTTGCTTTAACTTCGCGGTATCATATGTGGTTGCATGTTCCACATGGTGTCTAGCTTGTATTCAAAAGGCCAAAGTCGGTCATTATTAAGATAAGGAAAGATATTTTTTACATGAACCACCATCCCGTGAGCACCAGAAGACAAATAGCTAGTCAGGGCACTGGCCGAGCCAGTGACAAGCCCAGCAAAGAGAAGCATCACCTAGAAGCCAACTAAAAAGCCGCGATGGTGGCGAAGCAGCCTGCCTCCCACCAGGATCTCAGGTCCTAGATGATCATGCTCACCACTCCAGCTGAATGTCTTGCTTGTATTGCTTCCAATTTGGTTAAATTGCATCTGCTTAGCTTACACATTATACCTTTGAATATGACATGCCTTTCTGTTTTTGGTACATACTAGTACATCTGTGTATTAACCATGTTCTTACATCAAACTAATGTTCTTGTGTATCCCTCATGAATCACTTATGATGAGGCAGTCAGGCAAGTGGATTACTCCTCATTTAAAGAATGCAGCGTCAGCCTCCCAACATGATTCTCAAGAAACATCAAGGCTAGATGAAGATAGTGAACGTAGCTCTGTAGTTGATTACCGCATTTCCCCTACACTAGCATCGTAGGTGCTTGCTCTAACTTGGTAGCGTGATATGTGGTTGCATGTTGCATATGGTCTCTAGATTGTAATTCTTCCAATCTGGTTAAACTGCATGTGCTATTCTGCTTAGCTTATACATTATACATGTTAATGTGACATGCCTTCTTGTATTTAGTACATAGTACATCTGTCTATTAAGCATGTCCTCACATAAAACTATTGTTTTTTTGTATCCCGCATAAATCAATATGACGAGACACCTTCAGTATACGCAGTGTGATATTAGTTGCATCTTTGATATGATTTATAGCATGCGCTGCTTCTAATTTGTTGAAATGCCATTTATGATGGTACACTTTTAACTTGCTAGAGTCATATTGGTTGCATCTTTCATGTGGTGTCTAGCTTGCATTGCTTCTTATTTGGTGAAATGGTTTCCGCTTAGTTTACACAAACAGTTGTGAATATGCCATGCCGTCCTATTTTTCGTATTATTCCATCCTGGAATCATGTGTTTGCCTTACATCAATGTAGTGATTGTCAGTATCGTGCACGAATGAGTTCTGAAGAGTGAATTTTATTGCTTTTTCTTGTCGGTTTTACTTGACAATTCAAAATCAATAAAGCGGAAGGAAGTTAGCAAGGCAGCGGATGAAGGTGCTCCTTCCAAATGGAAGGCCTCTACAGATTCTA
The DNA here is from genome assembly GCF_003073215.2 of Triticum urartu. Lineage (NCBI taxonomy): Eukaryota > Viridiplantae > Streptophyta > Magnoliopsida > Poales > Poaceae > Triticum > Triticum urartu. Next base: position 268,236,727 of record NC_053024.1, on the reverse strand, counting down.
CTCCTCCATCCCCCCAAGATGATTTCCAAGACAACACATGCATAGACACTCAATGTAGCTGTGTTGGTGATGAGCACCTCTCCCCTAGTGCACCATCACAGGTGCTCCCTCTAACTTGGCACTGTTATATGTGGTTGCATGTTATGTATGATGTCTAGCTTGTATTTCTTCTAATTTTGTTGAATTCCATCTGCTTACTTTACACATTATACTTGTGAGTAAGACACGTGTTCCTGTTCCTAGAACATACAATATCTGTCTATCACACCATGTTATTACATCAAAGTACATTTGTTCTGAAGAACTAAATTTTTATTCGTTTTTCTTGTTGGCTTGACTTAACATGGCATAGAGAAAGAGGAAGCAAGACAGAACGACACGGAAAGGGAAGTGGAACAATCCCGCAGATTCTGCTGGTACTGATGGTGTAATAAAGGTCAAAGTCCAGCGGAAAATTGTACCGACAGGGTATCCCATGCTACACGAGCTGCAGAACAAGCCAAAAAGAAACAAATAGCTGCCACCAAACAAGCAGAGACAACCCTAGTTGTTGCAACACCTTCCACAGTACCACCAGCTGCACGATTTACTCGTTCGTCAACTCAGCTAGCAGCACGTTCTCAAGCTGCCTTGCCACCTGACACTACTTCCGAAGCACTCTTGACACAAGATGAGTTGGCAAGATCAGATGAACTTTTTGAGCTTCAACAGTAAGAAGGTAATTGCCGGAGTCAAGTTATAGTTGCATGCTTCTTTATATGTAGTCTCACAGTTTGATGTACACTAACACTTCCTATGTTTGTTGTTGGACTAGCACCTAGGCGCAAGAGGAAACAATCATCAGGGATAATGCTCGATAGGTTAACTAAATCTAGAGGAGGAAGAATGGAGATCCGTTTTGAGGTAGGTTTAAAAGGCCACGTGATGCTACAGAGTCAGCCAAGTTAGTATCAGAGGCAGTGGTTGCTGTTAGGTGTCATGTACGTATCCTCCCAACATGGATTCAGTACATGAATGACAAAGACGAAACCCATTTCAACACCTTCCTTGACCATTTATCTGTAAGTATGGTTATGTATGGAAACTATTAATGTCGTCTTGCTCTGTCCAATACTTTCTAGGTTGCTCATAATGAGACTCCCATAATTTTCAACAGATGAGGTTCAAGTTGGATAGCCAAGATGATGCAACCAGACAAGCTTGCATCCATGTTTTCAAGTCTGCTCTGCGACAGTATCGGTATAACTTGAGGAAAACTCACTTTGAAGGCAAGGCTAATAGTGAACTTGCCCAAACATCTCCAGTGGAAAATATATCTGATGAAGACTGGAGAGGCCTCATTAAACACTGGTTCGATCCGAAGTATCAGGTACATTATATATATGTGATCAGATCACATGTTGAAGTCCTATTTACGCATGTGCCACACAAATCTATCTTCTTGTAGGTGAACTGTTCAAAGAACAAGGCCAACCATACAAAAGTTAAATTCCAACAGATGACATGATCTCATAGCTATATTGCACACTGCGAGGCTCTTGTATTTAGCTGTTGTTTCACTCTTTTCGCTGTACCATATTATCAGATCTATATTGACTTGTTCCAAATGCAGAGGAAATCCCGCAAGGACCAAAAAGTACATGAACCAAATGCTGTCGAAATCTTCAAGGACTGTCACACCAGCAAGAAGAAGGGCATGACTACACCAGTCAAAGCCGCTGTTGTAAGTCCTTAATCCTCAAGCCTTTTAACTACTACTTACTCTGACTTGTGCCTTGAACTGCATGGTTTGCAGCCAATGTCTATTACTCTTTTCAATTTTATACACAATTGTCTTAGCGTACCATTGCACCTTACAAGGTTTAAAAGAGAGGAGTGATGTTCCTTTGATCCTGACCTGTAATCTAGATCCGTGCTGGACTTGCCCACACAATGTTATAATTGCCTGTTTGTCTGTTCTTAGTTGTTTTGTGATATGAATGATGTCATGCTATGCTTACCGTATTATAAACTTCATCTCTTTATCCTTAGCCCTCAATACAATGTGAAGAAATAGACAATACATTAGCGATGGTACATGGTCATATGTTTGGAACCTGGTTTTATTATGTACTTTGCAATAAAATACAACTATTATTTTACATGGGTTCACCAGAATTAGTTCTGTATATAGACCAAAGCTATTTTGTTTGGTTTTGCTGCCTCCTTATATCTTCTGTTCTGGTTCTACTAATGTAAAACCACAACTTTTCAGCGAGCTATGGAAAAAATGGTGGAACCGCCACCTTCTGAAGGTGGCGAGGCAACTATAACCGCAATGTCAGTTCTTGCTGTAGTGGGTCAGTACCTGTCCACTAATAGTGCCAAAAGCACGTTCCTGCGTAATACTGGCTTGGTTGTTAAGGCAATCTCGTCCAAACTGCCTCATGATCAGGATGTGCAAGCTCAAAACAATGTTGTATCTGCGCTCCAGACACAAGTCCATTCCATAACAGAGACCCTTTGTGAAACAAGGAGAGACATTGTTCGATGTTGTCAAGATATGCATGGTTTTGAAACCAGACTATCAGACATTTGCTATGTTGTTTAGGAGTCTAGGAGAACTGAAGGCGAAGGTTATGGTGCTCCATCGGACAATACAGCATGAAAACATAACAGTTAGGTCAAATGAACTGAGCTTCTGAACTTCTGGTGGTGCATTTATCTGCTAGACTGTTAACTTTTATGCCAACCTTCCTTTTGTTTATAGTTGTAATTTGTTTTGGTGCGATACAAAATTTGTTCTTAACATGCAGCCACCGGCTGAAGAAAACAGCAAGCCATTTTTGTATAGTGTAGGGTGTTCCCTATATTTTCACTGGTGGCGAACTTTGATACCCACCAGTTGTAGTTAACATGGGCCTCCTATGGGCCGTAGAAACAATGGGCCTTCTAAGGGCCGTAGAAAAAATGGGCCTTCTATGTGGCATAGAAATAATGGGCCTTATACAGGCCGTAGACACAATGGGCCTTCTATGGGCCGTATCATCAATGGGCCTTCTATGGGCTTATGATCGGTTGGCCAAACATGGCCGTAAATGGGCTAGAGTTGAAATCTTCCATTCATGGGCCGACCATAACGGGCCGTCGTTAATCGGCCGTATTTTGATGGCGCTATGAAAATGACCCAACGTATTAACGGGCCACAAATGGGCCGACTGTAACCATGGGCTGAATTTGGCCCACAAGCAGAAAATGACAGTAACGGGCCGTAAGTAAACGAATGTGGAAATGAGCCCAAGAATAAATGGTCCCCAAGAAGGCCGAAAGATAACATGGGATGGAAACAGCCCAACAGAATAATGGGCCGTTAATGGGTATAAAGTGATACATTGTTCATTACGGGCCAGTTTCACCACGTGCCATTAATGGGTATAAAGTGATACACTGTTCATTACGGGCTAGTTTTACCACGGGCCGTTAATGGGCCGAGAGTAATATGGGCCTCATACAGGCCGAAAGACGTCATGGGCCATACATGGCCCAGAAGTTAAAACAGGTTGGAATTATATTGGATGGCCCAGATGACGCTACCGGGCCTACTTCGGATAGGCCGCAAACGAGCCCTAGGTTAGCGGGCTGTAAATGGGCTATATGCAAACAGGCCGTTAACAGGCTTGCCGTGGGCCGGCCCACCACCTTTTGACCAAGTCAAACGGGCTGGCCTTTACAGAGGAATGGGCCTCTGTTGGGCCGTGCCATGTGTCGACGTATCATAGGTGCTTTGGGTCCAATGAGTGGATGACATCTGTCCCAACGGTGAGCTGACACGTGTTTCCTCCAGCCAATGATGATTTTACATGTGGAAAATCCCCATTGGTCGGGGTTGTTAACGGGTTATCGGATCCAAAACCGGACCCGATAGCTTAACGACATTCCGTTACGGTGGATGCCACATGTCGGTCACCCTTGATGAAAGCACTTCTGTGACGTGCGATTTATCGTCATGGAAGTGGACACTTCCATGATGATAATTTTGGTAATGTCATGGAACACTTCTACGACAGCACAAGTATGACTATCTTGATTCTGTCATAAATTTGTCATGGATGTACATGCATGACAGAAAACGTGACCTACTATGACAAACACGTATCATCACGGAAGTGTAGTGCTTCCAGGATGCCACCGTGGATCTGGGGAGGTTGAGCAGCCAGGCACGCGGTGCGCCAGTGAGGGCCATGGGAACCCAGTTGTCCATGACCTTGTCGTCCCCCCCGGCCTTAAGGACAGCCTCCTGATACGCCAGTAGGAAAGTGGAAGGGTCTGCCGCGCCGTCGTAGCGCGGCGACATCTCCGGCTTGAACTTGGGTGGCCACTACACCTGCCGCAAGGTGGGAGCAAGGGCTTGGAGCCCCCAAGCGTCATTGTGGGCACCCGTAGATCCAGCCATAAGGGCAGCGCGAGCCATGGAGATTGGGCGTGAAGATGGTGGAGCATGAATCGATCGGAGGAAAACTCCGGGGCACCCCTACATGGCGTGCCAAATGTCGGATCTCGGGTTCCAGCAAAACCCTCAAGGTTCGAACACTGGGGTGCACAAGAAGATCTGCCCCTACCAACTCACGCCCTCAACCTCGCCACGATCTCTAAGGCTAACTCGATGAACTCGCAACACAAGGGACACAAGATTTATACTGGTTTGGGCCACCGTTGTTGTGTAATACCCTACTCCAGTGTGGTGTGGTGGATTGCCTCTTGGGCTGATGATGAACAGTACAAGGGGAAGAACAGCCTCTTGAGGTGAGGTGTTCTTATGCTTGGTGGGTGCGAGGCTAAGGATGGAATGGCTGCGATACAAGATGAGGTTGATCCCCTCGCTATGGTGGTGGCTAGTCCTATTTATAGAGGCCCTGGTCCTCTCCCCAAATATTGAGTGGGAAGGGAGCCAACAACGGCCAATTTGAAAGGGGACAACTAGCACAAGTTACCCTGACAAAAGCAGTCTTCGCCTGCCAAAGGCTCTGGAGGTGACGCCGCCTTGGCTTCATGGTGACCTCCGTCTCGACGTCGTGCTGGTCTTGGTCTCGTTGCACCGATATGGAAACCTTTGCTTGATGCCTCGGTACTCTTCGTCTGCACTTGCCTCCTTAGAACCAAAGAGGAAACAAGGACACTGTGCGCGCTGGCGCCCGCCTAGTCTCAGTCGTCATGGCTCACATCATTGGAACCTCGCGAGGTTTGCCTAGCCTCGATCTCTTCGCCCCTCGCGAACCAGCCTGGTGAGGCTGCTCCTGAGGAGGTCTTGTGTCGTCCCCCTCGCGAGGCTTGGCCCCTCGCGAGGGTCTTGAATGCTTGTTTGTGAAGATGGGCCATACGGGCCCGCTCGTAGATCCACGCCGTGGGCCGCAGGCACGCAAGTCTGGAGACCCCCGTTCCCAGAACGCCGACAAAGATAAATAGATCAAGTTGGCCAGACAAAACCCAAATATTGGAGAAGAAATACGAGGCTATAAGAGATCATGCATAAAATATATCAAAGAAACTCAAATACTTTCATGGATAGAAAAAGATAGATCTGATCATATAATCAAAGTTAATCGATCCCAACAAACACACCGCAAAAGGGTTACATCATATGGATCTCCAAGAGACCATTGTATTGAGAGTCAAGAGAGAGAGAGAGATGAAGCCATCTAGCTACTAACTATGGACACAAAGGTCTACAAAGAACTACTCATGCATCATCAGAGAGGCACCAATGTAAGTGGTGAACCCCTTCGTGATGGTGTATATATTGAATCTGGTGGTTCTGGACTCTATGGCGGTTGGATGAATATTTCGTCGACTCCCATAGGGTTTTGGGAATATTTGGGCATTTATAGAGCAAAGAGGCGGTCCGGGGGCACCCAAGGTGGGCACAACCCACCAGGGCACGCCTGGGCCTCCTGGCGTGCCCTGGTGGGTTGTCCCCTCCTCTGGACCCCCTGTCGGATGTGGGGTTCTGGCAAACCCTTAAGGTTCGAACACTGGGGTGCGCGCGAAGTCTTTTCCTCCCACCAATCTACGCCCTAGCTCGTTAAGATCTCGCGGACGAACTCGATGAACTCGCAACACGGAAAGACACAAGATTTATACTGGTTCGGGCCACCGTTGTGGTGTAATACCCTACTCAAGTGTGGTGGTGGTGGATTGCCTCTTGGGCTGATGATGAAGAACAGCCTCCTGAGATTGCCTTTGAGCCTGGGTGGCAGACCGTAGGATGATCACACGGGTACTCCGGGATATCCTAGGACAACACTAGATTCTCGAGGTGCCCACAAGAAATCCACCCAGATGTGTATTAAAGTTGCCACCTTAAGTTGAACCATTAATTAACAACTCACATCTGTCATGGATACACTCAAACCCAATCCACGTCTACGAGCATAGCATGGCAATATAAGTGTAACGTAGAAGTAACTCCCAGGTGTTTGATAATAAAATAGGTAAGAGGTTCTACCTCAGCAACTACTTCCCAAACCCACAAGTTAAACACTTCTTAATCATGCAATGTTTGAGGATTGGAACTAATGCATAAAAACTGGGTGATAGAGGGGTATGGTCAAAGTGTTACTTGCCTTGCTGACGATCCGCAAAACCTAGAGACTCGTAGTAGCATGCTTCGCACTCCGGGTGTTCTATCACAAACAAACAATAGCATACATAAGCAATCAAGCAAAGATGCACGGGTAAATCTCAAATAAGAAGATCTAACCAGAAAGTTCAACTGAAGAACTCCGGTTTGCAGAAAGAATCAAATCAAACGGAGCAACGAAACTCAAACTACGAAAGAAACAAGATCCATTTACTAATCTTGACTAAAGTCAAATTTTACAGTATGAAAATCTTGTTCAAGTTGGTTAAACAGAAAGAGGGCTTCAAGACGAAGACCTAGGTGCTTGAATCGCCTGATTCCGATAAATGAGCGAAAAGATAAACGAAAACGAAAATCACGGCAGAAACCCTGATCGAAAATAATCGTGGAAAAACCATGGAAAAAGAAAAACTGACGAACATGATAATGAACAAACGGTCGAGAAGCTATAAGTGATCAAGAAGTGATCCTGAAAACTACCTACGTTCAAACATAACACAAGACCGTGTTCACTTCCCGCACTCCGCTGAAAAGAGACCATCACGGCTACACACGCGGTTGATTCATTTTAATTAAGTTAAGTGTCAAGTTCTCTACAACCGGATATTAACAAATTCCCATCTGCCACATAACCGTGGGCATGACTCTCGAAAGTTTATACCCTGCAGGGGGTGTCCCAACTTAGCCCATCACAAGCTCTCACAGTCAACGAAGGATATTCCTTCTCCCGGGAAGACCCGATCAGTCTCGGAATCCCGGTTACAAGACATTTCGACAATGGTAAAACAAGACCAGCAAAGCCACCCGATGTGCCAACAAATCCCGATAGGAGTCGCACGTATATCGTTCTAAGAGCACACTGGATGAACACTACTTACGACAACCGACGATAACCCAAGTTGCCTAGGGGCGGCACCGCAAGTGGCTCTGTTTTGGACCAACACTCAGAGGAGCACTGGCCCGGGAGTTAAAATAAAGATGACCCTTGAGTCTGCAGAACCCAAGGGAAAAGGCTTAGGTGGCAAATGTAAAACTAAGGTTGGGCCTTGCTGGAGGAGTTTTATTCAAAGTGAACTGTCAAGGGGTTCACATAACACCCAACCGCGTAATGAACGCAAAATCAAGGAACATAACACCGGTATGACGGAAACTAAGGTGGCAAGAGTGGAACAAAACACCAGGCCTAAGGCCGAGCCTTCCACCCTTTACCAAGTATATAGATGCATTAATTAAATAAGAGATATTGTGATATCCCAACAAAATCCATGTTCCAACATGGAACAAACTTCAACTTCACCTGCAACTAGCAACGCTATAAGAGGGGCTGAGCAAAAGCGGTAACATAGTCAAACAACGGTTTGTTAGGAAGGTGGGTTAGAGGCTTGACATTGCAATATGGGAGGCATGATATAACAAGTGGTAGGTAGCGTGACATAGCGATAGAGCGAACAACTACCAAGCAAAGATAGAAGTGATTTTGAGGGTATGGTCATCTTGCCTGAGATCTCGCAAGGAAGAAGAATGAGTCCATGAACAAGACAAACGGACATAGTCGAACGAATCCTCACAACTCCGGAACAAAACCAAAGCTAACAAGAGAAGCAACCCGGAAAGAAGCAAGCAACATAGTAAACACATAAGCATAAGCATGGCATGATGCACAACCAAGTATGATGCATGTCCTGTTTAAATATGCATGGCATGGCAAAGTGCACAAACAAAACTACAAGTTTAAGTTGAGCTCAATATGCAACGAGTTGCATATTGACGAAACAGCACATTCGATTATTTAGTTCCCACATGGAAAGAGATGAAACATAAGTAAGCTACATAGTTGGGCATTATAAATGAGGCTGGAAACAACAAATAACCATTTTGGTAAGTCCCCACATGTCATTTAGCAATTGAAGCAAACAACAATTTAAACATTCTTGATGTTGTTATCACGATGCGGATGACATGTTCAAGTTTTAAGCAATTTTATGAAAATGTTGACACGAGCATATAATGAAGCATTTGTCATCGTGGCGGAAACGAAAGGGGTGCCACGGCAATGAATCCGAAAATGATGCCACGACAACATATCGGTTCCGGTAGCTCATGGAGATACCGGTGCAAAAGGAAATGTGACGGGAGCGGAATAACTAGAGATGGTGGGGTGATCCCGGTTACCGGGTTCCCATGGGTCGACGGGGGTGCCAAGCGAGGGAAACAACTAATGTTCACGAGCGGATACAACTTCCAAACATGCATCTCATACAACACATGCGCTCGTTCACGGGCGGTCGTCTCGGAGTTATACCTTCGAAGCGTGAAAACGAGACGGTTCAGGTTTGGTGCAAAGTAGAGGAAGTAGACATTCTCGGGACGTTCATAGTGGAAGTAGTGGTACTATCGGTCATCGGTGATCATCGGGACAGTAGTGGAAGTAGTCGTTCTCGTGACGGTCTTGTCGGATCCACAGCAAGGGTACAGGTACATCTCATAGTGGAACTTGACGGGTCCAAGGGCTCCGGGGGTCGACGGTAGTGTCGTGGTACTAGGCGTCTTGTCAAACCCACGTGATGGTATTTATTCACTCGACGGTCTTCGGCGACGGTATTCGTACACGGTTTGTAGTCGTACACAATCTGTAGTTGTTCGGGGTCGTCACCGTTCATAGTCGATATATTTGAACTTGAGAAAAATCGTCGATGTCGTGGTACTTGGTATCTTGGCGCCCTCTTGGGCTTGACATAGACGAAACGGAACGCGGCGATTGGTACTCGGTGTTCAGCGAGAGCAACATAGGGGACTTGGGCGACGCTGGGCATCGAGAAGAGGAGTGTGCTCGCTCGGGCATGGAGCTGGCCACGGTCAATGAAGGGGCGTGCGAGCGGGCGGATCTGGCAAGCCGCAGCACTGCTCGTCCTCCTTGGTTGAGGCCGAGGCGAAACGGGGCATGGCGAGCAGATAGCGAGGCAAGGGAGCTCGGGGCGGCTGCGAGCTTTCAGGAGCGATGCAAGGGAGCATGCGCGCTTGGAGAGAAGCATGGCAAGGGAGCTCACAGAGGGCGGCGGAGGAGGCCGCAGAGGGCTTGCCAGCGAGAAGGCCGGGAGGGGCTGCGCTGGGGAACTGCTGGTCATCGGGGCTTGGAGCACCGGTGATAGAGGACGACGAGGTGCAGGAGGGGAAGGCGTGGTCGCGGCCTGGCGCTGCAGAGGGAGGCACGCGGGAGGGGCCGAGCGGTGCGGCTCCTGGCGTGGTAGGGGCGTTGGAGGAGGTCGGGCGGCGGCTCCTGCTGGCGTGAAGGCAGAGAGGTGCGGGGCAACGTGGCCATGGCCGGAGCAAGACAGTCAGGGCAGCGCAATCAGAGGAAACTGGCACGGGGATCTCCTCCCCTGTGCGCGAGCGAGGAGATGGAGAGAGATGGGGATCGGCGCGCTGACGGCGCTGAGGGGGGGAGCAAGAGGGAGAGACCGATAGGATGGGTCTGGGCCTAGGGTTAGAGCTGGGCGCTGTTGGGCCTTAGGCGCAGATGGCCCAGGGGAGGTTGGGCCGATTGGGTAGGTGCAGGAGGTTGGGAGGCCCAGCTGTGCTGGCTTCTCTCCTCTCTCTCTCTCTCTATTTGATTTTCCTCAGACAGAAAATAAAATAGGAATGTGCCGGGATATAGGGGAGGTCTCTGACAAAGAGGAAAAATATTATGGGGGTCCAAGATTTATGTAATATTTGAATAAATTGCTCGGGCATTTTTAAAGGTAGAAAATTAAACCAAGTTTGAATCAACTTCAAACTTGATGCAATTTTGAACCCAACCAAAACAACGTCAAATGAGATGAAATTTGGCAGAGCGGTTGAAGGCATGGTCGAGAATTTATAGGAAAATAATGAACATTAATAGAGAAGGGGAATGTGGCACTTGCAAAAGAAAGGAAATAGAAGGAAAGGAGAAGGAGATGATGCATGGGACAAGGGCATAGGCAAGCAACCAAATCTAACATGGTGCAAGCTCAACAAGATGAAACTCACAATGCACATGATGAGCATGATGACATGATGCAATGAAAAAATAAATAGAGCAAGCACAAATGAAACACACGGAGGTCACGAAAATAAGGAAGTCTTCTAGAGCGTCAGTCTCGGGGCGTTACAACACTCCACCACTACAAGAGGATCTCGTCCCAAGATCTAGGATGGCACCGGAGAGAAGCGAGAGAGGAAAAGGTAAAACAAAGTTGCTTCTGGTGCAAACGAGTGAAACCAAAGAACCTTGAGAGGTTGAAAAAATTGAAAGAAAGAATACAACGAAGATGAATAAAGTTGAAAACACTCCGTTAGAAAAGAGGAACAAGGAATATTACGAGAACCTTGTAGGTTAAAAAACATAAGTAAAATGTTACAATGGACAAGAAGTACATGCAAGCACTCTGGTAGAAACGAGATGTACAAGGAACGATAAAGATCAATTACGACAACACTCCGGTTGGAAATGGAGGGCATAGAATATGAACTTTGACAAGATGAGAGGATGCTTGATGAAATCAACAACACACTGCCTCCGGAACTATTGAAAGAATGGCACAAGGGGTAAGAAAGATTTCAGACAGCACTCCGGTTGAGAAGGGAGGCAAAACTTGATAGAATGGGAAGAACTTGAAAAGAGGGCAAGAAACTCCAGTTGAATGGCTAAGCAAAGGGAAGAACATGATCTTTGCCCAAAAATGGGATGATGGGTCGAAGCGTGCAACATCACAATGCCTCCAGAAAAAAAGATAGAACGGATTGAAAGTAACGAAGAAGAAAACAACATCTTCTACCTCGAATGAAATTGAAAGCATCCTTCCATAGAGGATTGGATGGAGTTGTTGGGAAATGAACAATGAAAAGAATAAACTTGTAGTGGGCTTATGGAAAACAAATCAAAACCAAGGTGAAATTATGCCACTAACGGAATCAATTGCTTGCTTGAGAGCAACGAAGAGATGAAAACCTCCTTCGTCGCGAGAATAGGAGGAAACTTGGATTATTGATAAGCACCACAATAGGAACATTCCTTAGGGAAGGCTTTAGGTGAAAGATAACCCAATATAACTCCAATGAAGAGATTGATGGATTTAAAATACCTCATTCTTGACAACACGTGAATCGCGAAACAAGAATGGAAATTGTCAAGAAAAGATATAGCACCACCTCAAAAGATAAGGTAGAAAGAATCGCACTTTGGAATGCACGATGAAGAATACTTGAACTACTCAAAACAAACATGTGTTGAGCACCATGTTTAATTTTGAGTAAAGCTTGGCGGATCATAACTTCGAGAGAAATCTTGAAGAACAATTGAAGAATGAAAAGAACCTTGACGAACCAACATGTAGCCACCATCAAGAACTCCGGTAATAAGGATGATAAAAGAAAGACAAGTTGAAAACACAAGGTGAAGCCTTGCAATAATTTATATGGAGCTTTGCGACGACATAACCACGAAAACTTGGAACTCCAGAAAAGGAAAATATGCAACATTAGCACCGAGAATTACTTCATCATGAACAAACTCCGAAGGAAGGGATTAAACACTTGGATGAAACAACAATAAGAATTACGTTATGCGTATCCTTCACCAATTTAAATTGATGACAAGCAGCGGGTTTGGCATACTACTTATTCCCGTTGAAAAGGATTGATGAGAGATATAGCGCAGACTTGAATAAGGTCTTGATGGATCCACCAGTGGGGTTTGGAAACAACGAATGAATTGATATGAGAACATAGGAAGAGGAATCTTGAACAAACCACCGTAAGAATTGAAAACGAGCGAAGTAAAGGGATGAATCACCGGTAAGAATTCGAGAATGAGAGCTGAAAGCTGAGAATGAATGACGAGACATCAATTTAGAATAATTGGAGAACAAAGCTGAAAACTTAGAACGAGGAAATCTTCTGAATTGATGGCCTCCGGAGAATCAAACTAAAAAGTTGAAAAGAATTTTCAAAATAGAAAACAATTATGAGAGGATGGCATCAAGCTAGAACCATGAATCTTCACGAGAACGAAGCAAGATTTAAGAAAAACTCTTCTTCAGTTTTCAAAAGCAGAGAATGACGACGAGATACGGCACCATGAATTATTGAGGCACTCCGGAATCAAGAATAGAAAGGTTGAGCCAATGATGAAAAGAATTTGAAAAATCTTGAAGAAAGAGATATGACTGATGACAAACCATTCTTACGTCAAACATGGGAAAAATTTAAGAGTAGCTCCAGCAAAGAAGAGTCAGGTAAGATCCTGGGGAAAGACCTATGGGTTAGGGCCCACTCAAAAGATACACCATTGAATAATTTAAAAGAGAGATTGCGTCGGTTCAATTAAATGGCTTGAATGAGATAAGAACCTCGAAATAGGTTGAACGGATCTTGAATGAAAAGACAAACCTTCTGAGATATCTTCAGCGCTCCAGAACAAAAGAATAGCGTGAAGTTAATGATTAAGAGGTGCACCGGCATGAGAAAGCATTTGAAACGAGGAAAATATATGATCGACAAAGCTTGAATTGAATCCACCGTAGAATAAAAGAATTAAGAATAATGAGATTGAAGCTTCCTTAGCATCTTCATGAGAATCACCGGGTAAGAACATTGAAGGAAAAGGATGAAGAGTCTTCACATGAATGAAATTGATACTTGATTAAGAAATCTGAGTCCTTGAAGAAAAAGGGTGGGAGGGCGGAAAAACAAAATCCGCTTGGGACGGATGAAACAAACACCGTTGCGAAGAACTGATAACTGATATAGCAGAAATTGAAAGGATATGATTAACTTGAAGAGAAGCACAGCGGTTGAAAATGATTGATATGACAATCTCGATATATAAGAAGGATTAGTGTTCACATAGGAATATGAGAACACCACTTAGGAAAGGTATGGATTCAACACTTGACATTGAAGCAACTCAAATATCACAACTCAAAATAAAACAAAGGATTTGGCTTGCAGAATAAGCCGGAACAAACGTATGATAGATCCCATATCGTATCATGTGTCTGTTGGAAATATATTCTAGGAGCTACTTGAATTCCCACTTATAAACTCCCGAAACTTTCTGGTTATGCAATCAGGTGTTGGGGATACAGGGGAAGCATGACATCTCACCCAAACTAGCAATTCCTACATCCAGCTGTATCCATCCTTCAACACATAACCAAGAAACCTTCGGAAATCCTGTACCTCAACCTTCGAAAAGCATCCGTTATACGAGTTATGGCAGTACTCCCGAACTCCCGCCCTAGTACTGGGTGGCATTGAGGTTATCTCACCAACAACTGCATAAAAGAGATTTTCGATGTCGGTGAACTCAGGTATTCCGGAACTGCAACAATAAAATTGCGACGACAACACCTCGGAGCTCAACTCCCCGGGACACTGCAACAACCCCCAAATGTCAGGAGGCACCAAGAACAATGTTCTCGTCACAAGACTATCAGAACGATTCCAAGATACTCGCGTGATCCTAATTTTTTTTGTGAAATTCGAGGAGAGAAAAGTCAAAACTTCCACGCCAGGAGGCCTCACCAGAGCGATGAAGGGACTGGGGAGTAAAAAGAATCCTACTCTCTGATATATATAATCCTAAGACTCAAAACATTTTGTTCTAGACTCAACAACGTCAGCAATTCGATCAAGCAGGGGGCTCCTAAGTCGGGGATGGCTCTGATTACCAACTTGTAACACCCACGATGCGGTTATATCTCCCACGTCTCGAGGAACGACTTAGAGGCATAACCGCATGATGGTTTAGTCGCAAGTGGGGTAATCTTCACACAATCCCATATACTGAGTAAGAATGGGATAAAGAGTTGGCTTACAATCGCAATATCACACAAATAACAAGTTAAACATACATCATCCAAAGTACAATCAAGGTCCGACTACGGAACCTAAATAAAAGAATACAACCCCAAATGCTAGATCCCCGATCGTCCCAACTAGGCTCCACTACTGATCAACCGAAAAAGACACAAAACAACGAACTAGATCTTCATCGAGCTCCCACTTGAGCTGGGTTGCGTCACCTGCACTGGTATCATTGGCACCTGCAACTGTTCGGAAATATCTGTGAGTCACGACTACTCAGCAATCTCACACCCGCGAGATCAAGACTATTTAAGCTTATGGGTAGGATAAGGTAATGAGGTGTAGCTGCAGCAAGCACTAAGCATATATGGTGGCTAACATACGCAAATAAGAGCGAGAAGAGAAGCAACTCAAATGGCCCAGAAGCTAGAAGTGATCAAGAAGTGATCCTGAAAACTACCTATGTTCAAACATAACACAAGACCATGTTCACTTCCCGGACTCCGCCGAAAAGGGACCATCACGGCTACACACGTGGTTGATTCATTTTAATTAAGTTAAGTGTCAAGTTCTCTACAACCGGATATTAACAATTTCCCATCTGCCACATAACCGTGGGCACGGCTCTCGAAAGTTTATACCCTGCAGGGGGTGTCCCAACTTAGCCCATCACAAGCTCTCACGGTCAACGAAGGATATTCCTTCTCCCGGGAAGACCCGATCAGTCTCGGAATCCTGGTTACAAGACATTTCGACAATGGTAGAACAAGACCAGCAAAGCCGCCGATGTGCTGACAAATCCTGATAGGAGTCGCCCGTATCTCGTTCTCATGGCACACCGGATGAACACTACGTATGGCAACCGACGATACCCCAAGTTGCCTAGGGGCCGCACCGCAAGTGGCTCTGTTTTGGACCAACACTCAGAGGAGCATTGGCCCGGGGGTTAAAATAAAGATGACCCTTGAGTCTGCAGAACCCAAGGGAAAAGGCTTAGGTGGCAAATGTCAAACCAAGGTTGGGCCTTGCTGGACGAGTTTTATTCAAAGCGAACTGTCAAGGGGTTCCCATAACACCCAACCGCGTAAGGACCACAAAATCAAGGAACATAACACTGGTATGACGAAAACTAAGGAGGCAAGAGTGGAACAAAACACCATGCCTAAGGCCGAGCCTTCCACCCTTTACCAAGTATATAGATGCATTAAGTAAATAAGAGATATTGTGATATCCCAACAAAATCCATGTTCCAACATGGAACAAACTTCAACTTCTCCTGCAACTAGCAATGCTATAAGAGGGGCTGAGCAAAAGCGGTAACATAGCCAAACAACGGTTTGCCATGAAGGTGGGTTAGAGGCTTGACATGGCAATGTGGGAGGCATGATATAACAAGTGGTAGGTAGCGTGACATAGTGATAGAGCGAACAACTAGCAACCAAAGATAGAAGTGATTTCGAGGGTATGGTCATCTTGCATGAGATCCCGCAAGGAAGAAGAACAAGTCCATGAAGAAGGCAAACGGACGTAGTCGAACGAATCCTCACAACTCCGGAACGAAACCGAAGCTAACGAGAGAAGCAACCGGAAAGAAGCAAGCAACATAGGAAACACGCAAGCATAAGCATGGCATGATGCACAACCAAGTATGATGCATGTCCAGTTTAAATATGCATGGCATGGCAAAGTGCACAAACAAAACTACAAGTTTAAGTGTTGCTCAATATGCAACTTGCATATTGACGAAAGACCACATTCGATTATTTAGTTCTCTCCCGTTTATGTACCCAACAATATTAAATGTTTTTAAACATGGCAAGAGATGAAACATAAGTAAGCTACACAGTTGGGCATTTTAAATGAGGAAGAAACAACAAATAATCATTCCGGTAAGTCCCCACATGTCATTTAGCAATTGAAGCAAACAACAATTAAACATTCTTGATGTTGTTATCATGATGCGGATGACATGTTCAAGTTTTAAGCAATTGTATGA
The DNA here is from genome assembly GCF_003073215.2 of Triticum urartu. Classification (NCBI taxonomy): domain Eukaryota; kingdom Viridiplantae; phylum Streptophyta; class Magnoliopsida; order Poales; family Poaceae; genus Triticum; species Triticum urartu. The sequence goes on along the minus strand of NC_053024.1, from coordinate 268,220,285 downwards.
AAATGTTGACATGAGCATATTACGAAGCATTTGTCATCGTGGCGGAAAAGAAAGGGGTGCCACGGCAACAAATCCGAAATGATGCCACGGCAACATATCGTTTCTGGTAGCTCATGGAGATACCGGTGCAAAAGGAAAAGTGATGGGAGTGGAATAACTAGAGATGGTGGGGTGATCCCGGTTACCGGGTTCCCACGGGTCGACGGCGGTGCCAAGCGAGGGAAACAACTAACGTTCACGGGCGGATACAACATCCAAACATGCATCTCATACAACACATGCATTCATTCACGGGCGGTCGTCTCGGAGTTATACCTTCGAAGCTTGCAAATGGGGTGGTTCGGATTCGGTGCAAAGTAGAGGAAGTAGATGTTCTCGGGATTGTTCGTAATGGAAGTAGTGGTACTATCGGTCATCGGTGATCATCGGGACAGTAGTGGAAGTAGTCATTCTCGCGACGGGCTTGTCGGATCCACGTCGACGGTAGAGGTACATCTCGTAGTGGAACTTGACGGGTCCGAGGGATCCAGGGATCGACGGTAGTGTCGTGGTACTCGACGTCTTGTCGAACCCACGTGATGGTATTTATTCACTCGACGGTCTTTGGCGACGGTAGTCTTACACGATTTGTAGTCGTACACTCTCCGTAGATGTTCGGGGTCGTCACCGTTCATAGTCGATGTAGTTGAACTTGAGAATCATCGATGTCGTGATACTTGGTATCTTGACGCTCTCTTGGGCTTGACATTGACGAAACGGAACGCGACAATTGGTACTCGGTGTTCAGCGATAGCAACATAGGGGACTTGGGCGACGCTGGACATCAAGAAGAGGAGTGTGCTTGCTCGGGCATGGAGCTGGCCACGGTCAACGAAGGGGCGTGCATGCGGGCGGATCTGGCAGGAAGCAGCACTACTCGTCCTCCTTAGTTGAGGCCCAGGCGAAATGGGGCATGGTGAGCAGACAGCGAGGGAACGGAGCTCAGGGCGGCTGCGAGCGTTCAGGAGCGATGCAGGGGTGCATGCTTGCTTGGAGAGAAGCCTGGCAGGGGAGCGGACGGAGGGGGACAGAGGATGCCGCAGAGGGCTTGCCAGCAAGAAGGCCGGGAGGGGCGGCGCTGGGGAACTGCTGGTCATCGGGGCATGGCGCGCCGGCGGCAGAGGACGACGAGGTACAGGAGGGGAAGGCATGGTCGTGGCCTGGCACTGCAAAGGAAGGCGCGCGGGAGGGGCCGAGCGGTGTGGCTCTAGGCGAGGCAGCGGCGTTGGAGTAGGTCGCGCGGCGGCTCCTGCTGGCGCGAAGGCGGAGAGGTGCGGGGCGACGTGGCCATGGCCGGAGCAAGACAGTCAGGGCGGCACGATAGGAGTAAACTGGCGCGGGGATCTCCTCCCCTTTGCGCGAGCGAGGAGATGGAAAGAGATGGGGATCGGCGCGCTGACGGCGCTGAGGGGGGAGCAAGAGGGAGAGACCGAGAGGATGGGTCTGGGCCTAGGGTTGGAGCTGGGCACTGCTGGGCCTTAGGCACAGATGGCCCAGGGGAGGTTGGGCCGATTGGGCAGGTGCAGGAAGTTGGGAGGCCCAGCTGGGCTGGCTTCTCTCCTCTCTCTCTCTCTCTCTCTCTTTATTTGATTTTCCTCAGACAGAAAATAAAACGGGAATGTGCCGGGATATAGGGGAGGTCTCTGGCAAAGAGGAAAAATATTACGGGGGTCCAAGATTTATGTAATATTTGAATAAATTGCTCGGGGCATTTTTAAAGGTAGAAAATTAAACCAAGTTTCAATCAAGTTCAAACTTGATGCAATTTTGAACCAAACCAAAACAACGTCAAATGAGATGAAATTTGACAGAGAGGTTGAAGGCATGGTCGAGAATTTATAGGAAAATAATGAACATTAATAGAGAAGGGGAATGTTGCACTTGCGAAAGAAAGGAAATAGAAGGAAAGGAGAAGGAGATGATGCATGGGACAAAGGCATAGGGAAGCAACCAAATCTAACATGGTGCAAGGTCAACAAGATGAAACTCACAATGCACATGATGAGCATGATGACATGATGCAATGAAAAAATAAATAGAGCAAGCACAAATGAAACACACAAAGGTCACAAAAATAAGGAAGTCTTCTGGAGCGTCGGTCTCGGGGCGTTACAACACTCCACCACTACATTAGGATCTCGTCCCGAGATCTAGGATGGAACCGGAGAGAAGCAGGAGAGGAAAAGGTAAAACAAAGTTGCTTCTTGTGCAAACGAGTGAAACCAAAGAACCTTGAGAGGTTGAACAAATTGAAAGAAAGAATACAACGAAGATGAATCAACTTGAAAACACTCCGTTAGAAAAGAGAAACAAGGAATATTACGAGAACCTTGTAGGTTGAAAAACATAAGAAAAATGTTACAATGGACAAGAACTACATGCAAGCACTCCGATAGAAAACGAGATGTACAAGGAATGATAAAGATCAATTACGACAACACTCCGGATGGAAATGGAAGGCATAGAATATGAACTTTGACAAGCTGAGAGGATACTTGATGAAATCAACAACACACTGCCTCTGGAACTATTGAAAAAAATGGCACAAGGGGTAAGAAAGATTTCAGATAGCACTCCGGGTGAGAAGGGAGGCAAAACTTGATAGAATGGGAAGAACTTGAAAAGAGGGCACGACACTTTGGTTGAATGGATAAGCAAAGGAAAGAATAGGATCTTTGCCCAAAAATGGGATGATGGGTCGAAGCGTGCAACATCACAATGCCTACGGAACAAAAGATAGAACGGATTGAAAGTAACGAAGAAGAAAACAACATCTTCTACCTCGAACGAATTTGAAAGCATCCTTACATAGAGGATTGGATGGAGTTGTTGGGAAATGATCAATGAAAAGAATAAACTTGTAGTGGGCTTATGGAAAACAACTCAAAACTGAGGTGAAATTCTGCCACTAACGGAATCAATTGCTTGCTTGAGAGCAACGAAGAGATGAAAACCTCTTTCGTCGCGAGAATAGGAGGAAACTTGGATTATTGATAAGCACCACAATAGCAACATTCCTTAGGGAAGGCTTTAGGTGAAATATAACCCAAGATAACTCCAATGAAGAGATTGATGTATTTAAAATACCTTATTCTTGACAACACGTGAATCGCGAAACAAGAATGGAAATTGTCAAGAAAAGATATAGCACCACCTCAAAAGATAAGGTATGAAGAATCGCACTTTGGAATGCACGATGAAGAATACTTGAACTCCTCAAAACAAACATGTGTTGAGCACCATGTTTAATTTTGAGTAAAGCTTGGCGGATCGTAACTTCGAGAGAAATCTTGAAGAACAATTGAAGAATGAAAAGAATCCTTGACGAACCAACATGTAGCCACCATGAAGAACTCCGGTAATAAGGATGATAAAAGGAAGAGAAGTTGAAAACACAAGGTGAAGCCTTGCAATAATTTAAATGGAGCTTTGCGACGATATAACCACGAAAACTTGGAACTCCAGAAAAGGAAAAGATGGAACACTAGCACCGAGAATTACTTCATCATGAACAAACTCCAAAGGAAGGGATTAAACACTTGGATGAAACAATAATAAGAATTACGTTATGCGTATCCTTCACCAGTTGAAATTGATGACAAGAAGTGGATTTGGCATACTACTTATTCCCGTTGAAAAGGATTCATGAGAGATATAGCGCAGACTTGAATAAGGTCTTGATGGATCCACCGATGGGGTTTGGAAACAACGAATGAATTGATATGAGAACATAGGAAGAGGAATCTTGAACAAACCACCGTAAGAATTGAAAACGAATGAAGTAAAGGGATGAATCACCGGTAAGAATTCGAGAATGAGAGCTGAAAGCTGAGAATGAATGACGAGACATCAATGTAGAATAATTGGAGAACAAAGCTGAAAACTTAGAACGAGGAAATCTTCTGAAATGATGGCCTCTGGAGAATCAAACTAAAAACCCTCCTGAATTGCTCCGGATGGTTGAAAAGAATTTTCACAATGGAAAACAATTATGAGAGGATGGCATCAAGCTAGAACCATGAATCTTCACGAGAACGGAGCAAGATTTAAGAGAAACTCTTCTTTGGTTTTCAAATGCAGAGAATGATGACAAGATACGGCACCATGAATTATTGAGGCACTCCGGAATCAAGAATAGAAAGGTTGAGCCAACGATGAAAAGAATTTGAAAAATATTGAAGAAAGACATATGAGTGATGACAAACCATTCTTATAGCAAACTTGGGAAAGAATTTAAGAGTAGCTCCGGAAAAGAAGAGTCAGGTAAGATCCTGGAAAAAGACCTATGGGTTAGGGCCCACTCAAAAGATACACCATTGAACAATTTAAAAGAGAGATTGCGCCGGTTGAATTAAATGGCTTGAATGAGATAACAACCTCGAAATAGGTTGAACGGATCTTGAATGAAAAGATGAACCTTCTGAGATATCTTCAGCGCTCCAGACCAAAAGAATAGCAAGAAGTGAATGATTAAGAGGTACACCGGCATGAGAAAGCATTGACACGAGGAAAAGATATGATCGACAAAGCTTGAATTGAATCCACCATAGAAGAAAAAAATGAAGAATAATGAGCTTGAAGCTTCCTTAGCATCTTCAGGAGAATTACCGGGTAAGAACATTGAAGGAAAAGGATGAAGAGTCTTCACATGAATGAAATTGATACTTGATTAAGAAATCTGAGTCCTTGAAGAAAAAGGGTGGGAGGGCGGAAAAACAAAAGCAACTTAAGACAGATGAAACAAGCACCATTGCGAAGAACTGATAACTGATCTAGTAGAAATTGAAAGGATATGATTAACTTGAAGAGAAGCACTGTGGTTGAAAATGATTGATATGACAATCTTGATAAATAAGAAGGATTAGTATTCACATAGGCATATGAGAACACCGCTTAGGAAAGGTATGGATTCAACACTTGACATTGAAGCAACTCAAATACCACAAGTCAAAACAAAAACAAAGGATTTGGCTTGCAGAATAAGCCGGAACAAACGTATGATAGATCCCATATCGTATCATGTGTCTGTTGGAAATATACTCTAGGAGCTACTTGAATTCCCACTTATAAACTCCCGAAACTTTCTGGTTATGCAATCAGGTGTTGGGGATACAGGGGAAGCATAATATCTCACCCAAACTAGCAATTCCTACATCCAGCTGTATCCATCCTTCAACACATAACCAAGAAACCTTCGGAAATCGTGTACCTCAACCTTCGAAATGCATCTGTTCTACGAGTTATGGCAATACTCCTGAATTCCCGCCCTAGTACCGGGTGCCGTCGAGGTTATCTCACCAACAACTGCATAAAAGAGATTTTCGATGTCGGCGAACTCTGGTATTCAGGATCTGCAACAATAAAATTGTGATGAAAACACCTCGGAGCTCAACTCCCCGGGATACTGCCACAACCCCTAAATGTCAGGAGGCACCAAGAACAATGTTCTCGTCACAAGACTATCGGAACGATTCCAAGATACCCGCGTGATCCTAATTTTTTTTCGTGAAATTTGAGGAGAGAAAAGTCAAAACTTTTACATCAGGAGGCCTCACCAGAGTGAGGAAGGGAATAAGGAGTAAAAAGAATCCTACTCTCCGATATATATAATCCTAAGACTCAAAACATTTTGTTCTAGACTCAACAACGTCAGCGATTCGATCAAGCAGGGGGCTCCTAAGTCGGGGATGGCTCCGATTACCAACTTGTAACACCCACGATGCGGCTATATCTCCCACGTGTCAAGGAACGACTTAGAGGCATAACTGCATGGTGGTTTAGTCGCAAGTGGGGTAATCTTCACACAATCCCATATACTGAGTAAGAATGGAATAAAGAGTTGGCTTACAATCGCCACTTCACACAAATAACAAGTTAAACATACATCATCCAGAGGACAATCAAGGTCCGACTACCGAACCAAAATAAAAGAAGACAACCCCAAATGCTAGATCCCCGATCATCCCAACTGGGCTCCACTACTGATCAACCGGAAAAGACACAAAACAACGACCAAGATCTTCATCGAGCTCCCACTTGAGCTAGGTTGCGTCACCTGCACTGGTATCATCGGCACCTACAACTGTTTGGAAGTATCTGTGAGTCACAACGACTCAGCAATCTCACACCCGCTAGATCAAGACTATTTAAGCTTATGGGTAGGATAAGTTTAACGCCCTCGATGCGGCTATATCTCCCACGTGTCGAAGCACGACTTAGAGGCATAACTGCATTGAAAGCAATGTCGCAAGTGAGGTAATCTTCACACAACCCATGTAATACATAAGCGAAAAGATACATAGTTGGCTTACACTCGCCACTTCACACACTTACATGAATAAAGCATTACATCATCCAAATACAATCAAGGCCCGACTACGGAGCCAAAATAAAAGAAGACTACCCCAAATGCTACACAGATCCCCGATCGACCCCAACTGGGCTCCACTACTGATCAATTAGAACGAAACAACACCAAAGGACAAGATCTTCATCGAGCTCCTCCTTGAGCTTGGTTGCGTCACCTGCACGAGCTCATCGGCACCTGCAAGATGGTTTTGGAAGTATCTATGAGTCACGGGGACTCAGCAATCTCACACCCTCGCGATCAAGACTATTTAAGCTTATAGGTAAGGTAAAGGTATGAGGTGGAGCTGCAGCAAGCGACTAGCTTATATGGTGGCTAACATACGCAAATGAGAGCGAGAAGAGAAGGCAAAGCACGGTCGAACAACTATGATCAAGAAGTGATCCTAGAACAACCTACGTCAAGCATAACTCCAACACCGTGTTCACTTCCCGGACTCCGCCGGAAAGAGACCATCACGGTTACACACGCGGTTGATGTATTTTAATTAGGATCAACTTCAGGTTTTCTACAACCGTACATTAACAAATTCCCATCTTCCCATAACCGTGGGCATGACTTTCGAAAGTTCAAATCCCTGCAGGGGTGTCCCAACTTAGCTCATCACAAGCTCTCACGGTCAACTAAGGATATTCCTTCTCCCAAGACAATCCGATCAGGCTCGGCATCCAGGTTACAAGACATCCTCGACAATGGTAAAACAAGTCCAGCAACACCGCTCGAATGTGCCGAAAAATCCCGATAGGAGCTGCACATATCTCGTTCTCAGGGCACACTCAGATCAGACATCTTACGAGTAAAACCAACCCTCAGGTTGCCCCGAGGTGGCCCCGCAGTCTACTCGGTCGGACCAACACTCAGAGGAGCACTGGCCCGGGGGGGTTAAATAAAGATGACCCTTGAGTCTGCAGAACCCAAGGGAAAGAAAAGGCTAGGTGGCGAATGGTAAAACCAATGTTGGGCATTACTGGAGGAGTTTTATTCAAGGCGAACTGTCAAGGGGTTCCCATTATAACCCAACCGCGTAAGGAACGCAAAATCCGGGAACATAACACCGATATGACGGAAACTAGGGCGGCAAGAGTGGAACAAAACACCAGGCATAAGGCCGAGCCTTCCACCCTTTACCAAGTATATAGATGCATTAATTAAATAAGAGATATTGTGATATCCCAACAAAATATCCATGTTGCAACATGGAACAAGCTCCAATCTTCACCTGCAACTAACAACGCTATAAGAGGGGCTGAGCAAAGCGGTAACATATCCAAACAACGGTTTGCTAGGACAAGGTGGGTTAGAGGCTTGGTTCAACAATATAGGAGGCATGATAAGCAAGTGGTAGGTATCACAGCATAGGCATAGCAAAAGAGCGAGCAACTAGCAAGCAAAGATAGAAGTGATTTTGAGGGTATGGTCATCTTGCCTGAGATCCCGCAAGGAAGAAGAACGAGTCCATGAAGAAGACAAACGAACGTAGTCGAACGGGTCCTCACAAACGCGACGTTACCGGATTACCGAGAAGAAAAACACCAGAAAGAAAGCAAACAACATAGTAAACAACCACCACATAAGCATGGCACGATGCGCAAACAAGTATGATGCATGTCCGGTTTAATGAGGCATGGCATGGCAAAGTGCACAAGCAATTCTACAAATTAAGTGGAGCTCATTATGCAATGGAGTTGCATATTGAAGAAAACACCACATGACTTATTTAGTTCTCTCTCATTTATGTACCCAACAAGATTAAATGTTGTTAGCATGGCAAGAGGTGAAGCATGATGAAACTATCTAATATAGGCAAGTTTAAATGAGGCCGGAACAACAAAACAACATGTCTGGGAACTCCTCATATGCATATATTAGGTTTGGTACTGATCTGCCCTAAACCAAATTTTATAGTTGTTAAACATGCAAATTGGTGCCACCATGTTAAACTAGGCATTTTTCCACCCCATTTACATATAAAGTTTATTACATTCTGAGTTACGGTTATTTAGTTATGAATTAAATCATTTTAACAAGTTATTTAAGCAAATTTAAAAAAACAACATCTTAAACATTTTAAACATAGATGAAAGTTGCATATTATTAAACTATATGAAAATCTAAGCAAGTTTCATATTAAGTTTGTTTTAATCCGATGCACGGTTCGAGAGTTATTATATGCATGAAGAAAAGGGGCTTTTCTGTGCAACTGTCTTTCATTGGAAATTAGACAAATTCGCAGCAGGGAAAAACACTACATGGGCCGAAACTGAGCAGAGGTCCAACAGAATAGAAAAAAAGGAGGCGCTAGTGGTGGCCTCACCATGGGCCTCGTCCCGGTTCAGTGGAGGAGGAGGTAGGCTCCGAAGGGGCAAACTGGGCCTGGAGGCGCGGGATGCGGCCCACGCGGTCGCTCGCACGCTCGACCCAGCAACGTAGGCAGCAGCGGGAGAAGCAGGGGCGCAGGTCAACGCACGCGGCGCGACGCGGCAGGAGCTCCGGCGAGGCGGTCTCGGCGGGGACCGATCAGAACGGGACTGGGGCGGCGGGATTCGGCAGATCTGGGCACGGGGATGGAGCTCCAGCGGCGCGACGGGAAGCTTCGGGCAGCCATGGCGTAGGGTGCTCTCCTATGTTGAGAGACAGAGAGCGAAGCATGAGGGAGGGAGAGAGAAACGGCAGTGAAGAAGAAAGAGAGAAAGGAAGGAGGCAGAGGAGCTGCGGCTTGGTACAACGAGCGAAGAAAGAGGAATGGGCGCTGGGATCTCCGATGGTTGCTGCTGCTTGCGGCGGCACCTGAGGCAAGCCCCTTGGGCATGAGCAGGAGGGAGGAGTGGCGCTGGTGCGAGCTTGGAGGCTAGCGAGGTGTTCGTCTCCTCGAACACGATGAGGAGGAGGCGGCGCGTGTGGTCGAAGACGACAGGAAGAAGCCTGGCTCCATGGGGCTTGAGGACGCTGCTGGAGAGGTGGAGTGATGGATCAGTGGTGGTTGGCCAAAGGGGATCTGGGAGGATCCCAAGGTGGGAGGAGGTGGTTGTGGTCTCGGTGGTTGGCTGAGAGGTGGAGGGCATCGGTTGGGCAGGGAACAAATCGAGGAGGGACAAACTGGCGGCGGCGGTGGAGGGATTTGGTGGATGGGACAAGTGGCTAGATTTTAGGGTTAGGTAGGCTGAATATATAGTAGGTGAAATCTTGGTTAGGTGCAACTGGTCCCTTCGATCTGAATTGGACGGTCGCAGAAAAAATATGTTAGGAAGTCCAATTAACAAAACGGAGACGTTTTGTAGATGTTTGGGGATGATCCGGACACAACGGTGACGACTGCCCGGGTCGGGTCCGGGACAGATTTCGGACGCGCGCGGGACGAGGTCGCAGGCTGACGAGAGAGGTTAGGTAGGGCCTGGCGGTGAGAGGTAGTGCAGCAAAGGTCTGAGAAGAGAGAAGAGGAGAGGCCCGACGACTGTTTCCGGAGACCAAAAACGTCCGACGATAGACCGGCTATACTGCCGCTATAGTTAATCGTTGGGGCGTCAAACGAACTCCAAATGCGATGAAACTTGACAGGCGGTCTATCTACACTATAATAAGACCACACGTCAACTTTCATCCCATCCCGAGAACATTTTCCGGCCACTTATAAAATAATATTTCGGACATGCCGCGGGAGCGTACAAGTGTGGTTGGGCTCAGAACGGACAACGGAGAGAACTCGGAGAACCCGGACGAATGTGAGTTTTTTTTAAAAACATGATGATGCAATGCACATGATGACATGATAAGATGCAACATGCAAGAAAATGACATGGCAACAACAGCGAATAACAGGAAGACACCTGGCACATCGGTCTCGGGGCGTCACAATAAGGTAATGAGGTGGAGCTGCACCAAGCACTAAGCATATATGGTGGCTAACATACGCAAATAAGAGCGAGAAGAGAAGAAACGCAAACGGTCGAGAAGCTAGAAGTGATGAATAAGTGATCCTGAAAACTATCTACGTTCAAACATAACACAAGACCATGTTCACTTCCCGGACTCCGCCGAAAAGAGACCATCACGGCTACACACACGGTTGATTCATTTTAATTAAGTTAAGTGTCAAGTTCTCTACAACCGGATATTAACAAATTCCCATCTGCCACATAACCGCGGGCACGGCTCTCGAAAGTTTATACCCTGCAGGGGGTGTCCCAACTTAGCCCATCACAATCTCTCACAGTCAATGAAAGATATTCCTTCTCCCGGGAAGACCCGATCAGTCTCAGAATCCCAGTTACAAGACATTTCGACAATGGTAAAACAAGACCAGCAAAGCCGCCTGATGTGTCGTAAAATCCCGATAGGAGTCGCACATATTTCGTTCTCATGGCACACCGGATGAACACTACATATGGCAACCGATGATACCCCAAGTTGCCTAGGCGTGGCACCGCAAGTGGCTCTGTTTTGGACCAACACACAAAGGAGCACTGGCCCGGGGGTTAAAATAAAGATGACCCTTGAGTCTGCAAAACACAAGGGAAAAGGCTTAGGTGGCAAATGTAAAACCAAGGTTGGGCCTTGCTGGAGGAGTTTTATTCAAAGCAAACTGTCAAGGGGTTCCCATAACACCCAACCGTGTAAGGAACGCAAAATCAAGGAACATAACATCGGTATGACAGAAACTAAGGCGGCAAGAGTGCTAAAAAACACCAGGCCTTAGGCCGAGCCTTCCACCCTTTACCAAGTATATAGATGCATTAATTAAATAAGTGATACTGTGGTATCTCAACAAAATCCATGTTCCAACATGGAACAAACTTCAACTTCACCTGCAACTAGCAACGCTATAAGAGGGGCTGAGCAAAAGTGGTAACATACCCAAACAACGGTTTGCTAGGAAGGTGGGTTAGAGGCTTGACATGGCAATATGGGAGGCATGACATAACAAGTGGTAGGTACCGCGACATAGCGATAGAGAGAACAACTAGCAAGCAAAGATAGAAGTGATTTCGAGGGTATGGTTATCTTGCCTGAGATCCCACAAGGAAGAAGAACGAGTCCATGAAGAAGACAAACGGGCGTAGTCGAACAAATCCTCACAACCCCGGAACGAAACCGAAGCTAACGAGAGAAGCAACCTGGAAATAAGCAAGCAACACAGTAAACACACAAGCATAATCATGGCATGATGCACAACGAAGTATGATGCATGTCTAGTTTAAATATGCATGGCATGGCAAAGTGCACAAACAAAACTACAAGTTTAAGTGGAGCTCAATATGCAACGAGTTGCATATTGACGAAACAGCACATTTGATTATTTAGTTCTCTCCCGTTTATGTACCCAACAATATTAAATGTTGTTAAACATGGCAAGAGATGAAACATAAGTAAGCTACACAGTTGGGCATTTTAAATGAGGTCGGAAACAACAGATAACCATTCCGGTAAGTCCCCACATGTCATTTAGCAATTGAAGCAAACAACAATTCAAACATTCTTGATGGTGTTATCATGATGCGGATGACATGTTCAAGTTTTAAGCAATTTTATGAAAATGTTGACATGACCATATTATGAAGCATTTGTCATCATGGCAGAAACTAAAGGGGTGGCACGGCAACAAATCCGAAAATGATGCCACGACAACATATCGGTTCCAGTAGCTCATGGAAAAGTGACTGGAGCGGAATAACTAGAGATAGTGGGGTGATCCCGGTTACCGGGTTCCCACGGGTCGACGGCGGTGCCAAGCAAGGGAAACAACTAACGTTCACGGGCGGATACAACAACCAAACATACATCTCATACAACACATGCATTCGTTCACGAGCGGTCATCTCGGAGTTATACCTTTGAAGCGTGCAAGCGGGACGGTTCGGGTTCGCTGCAAAGTAGAGGAAGTAGATGTTCTCGGGACGTTCTTAGTGGAAGTAGTGGTACTATCGGTCATCGGTGATCATCGGGACAGTAGTGGAAGTAGTCGTTCTCGCGACGGTCTTGTCGGATCCACGACGAGGGTAGAGGTACATCTCGTAGTGGAACTTGACGGGTCCGAGGGCTTCGGGGGTCGACGGTAGTGTCATGGTACTCGGCGTCTTGTCGAACCCACGTGATGGTATTTATTCACTCGACGGTCTTTAGCGACGGTGGTCGTACACTCTCCGTAGATGTTCAAGGTCGTCACCGTTCGTAGTCGATGTAGTTGAACTTGAGAATCGTCCACGTCGTGGTACTTGGTATCTTGGCGTCCTCTTGGGCTTGACATCGATGAAACGGAACGCGACGATTGGTACTCGGTGTTCAGCGATAGCAACATAGGGGACTTGGGCGACGCTGGGCATCGAGAAGAGGAGTGTGCTCGCTCGGGCATGGAGTTGGCCACGGTCAATGAAGGGGCGTGCGTGTGGGCGAATCTAGCAGGCAGCAGCACTCTCGTCCTCCTCGGTTGAGGCCGAGGCGAAACGGGGCCTGGCGAGCAGACAGCGAGGCAAGGGAGCTTGGGGCGGCTGCGAGCGTTCAGGAGCGATGAAGGGGTACAGGTGCGCTTGGAGAGAAGCCCAAAAGGGGAGCTGGCGGAGGGGGATGGAGGAGGCCACAGAGGGCTTGCCGGCGAGAAGGCCGGGAGGGGCGGCACTGGGGAACTGCTAGTCATCGGGACTTGGCGCGCCGGCGACAGAGGACGACAAGGTGCAGGAGGGGAAGGCGTGGTCGCGGCCTGGCGCTGCAGAGGGAGGCGCACGGGAGGGGCCGAGCGGTGCGGCTCCAGGCGAGGCAACGACGTTGGAGGAGGTCGGGCGGTGGCTCCTGCTAGCGTGAAGGCGGAGAGGTGCGGGGCGACGTGGCCATGGCCGGAGCAAGACAGTCAGGGCGGCGCGATCGGAGGAAACTGGTGCGGGGATCTCCTCCCCTGTGCGCGAGCGAGGAGATGGAGAGAGATGGGGATCGGCGCGGACGGCGCTGAGGGGGGATCAAGAGGGAGAGACCGAGAGGATGGGTCTGGGCCTAGGGTTAGAGCTGGGCCCTGCTGGGCCTTAGGCGCAGATGGCCCAGGGGAGGTTGGGCCGATTGGGCAGGTGCAGGAGGTTGGGAGGCCCAGCTGGGCTGGCTTCTCTCCTCTCTCTCTCTCTCTCTCTCTTTATTTGATTTTCCTCAGATAGAAAATAAAACAGGAATGTGCCGGGATATAGGGGAGGTCTCTGACAAAGAGGAAAAATATTATGGGGGTCCAGGATTTATGTAATATTTGAATAAATTGCTTGGGGCATTTTTAAAGGTAGCAAATTAAACCAAGTTTGAATCAACTTCAAACTTGATGCAATTCTGAACCCAACCAAAACAACGTCAAATGAGATGAAATTTGGCAGAGAGATTGAAGGCATGGTCGAGAATTTATAGGAAAAGAATGAACATTAATAGAGAAGGGGAATGTGACACTTGCAAAAGAAAGGAAATAGAAGGAAAGGAGAAGGAGATGATGCGTGGGACAAAGGCATAGGCAAGCAACTAAATCTAACATGGTGCAAGCTCAACAAGATGAAACTCACAATGCACATGATGAGCATGATGACATGATGCAATGCAAAAATAAAAAAAGCAAGCCCAAATGAAACACATGGAGGTCACAAAAATGAGGAAGTCTTCTGGAGCGTCGTTCTCGGGGCGTTACAACTCCGGCGGGTGGCGGCTGGGTGACGGCGGCAAGCGGTAGCGGCGGCTCGCGGCGGGCGGGGATGGCGGCTAGGGTTTGGGGCACGGGTGGGCTGCGGTGGCGGGACGGGCTGTAGGGGGGTCGGCGGCTTATAAGGCCGGCCAGGTCGAAGTCCTGGTCGGACACGGCCCGGTAAGGTGGTAAATTTTTTTTAAAAATATTTCGACGCGCACAAAAACGACGAAAAGAAATACTAAACGGACTCAAAAAATCCAGAAATAAATTTTCCCCGTCCTCTAAAAACATAGCGGATAAAGTGAACATTTATTTGGGCCTCTAATGCAATTTTTGAAAAACGCATATTTTTCCCAATTCAAATAAAATAGCGATAAAACCCCAAATAAAAAATATAAATTGATTTTAATATTTTTCATCCAACATTTCATTTATTTTGGAGAAGTCATATTATCTCCTCTCATATAATTTTAATATGAAATATTTTCAAAGATAAAAATAATTAAAACCAAAGTGATCCTTGTTTTGATATTTGAGAAAAGTTCAAATATGAGAACTAGGAAAATCCCCAACTCTCTCCGAGGGTCCTTGAGTTGCTTAGGATTTCGAGGATCGCAAAATGAAATGCAATAAAGTATGATATGCATGAATGACCTATGCATAACATTCCAAATTGAAAATTTGGGATGTTACAAACCTACCCTCCTTAAGATGAATCTCGCCCTTGAGATTCGGGTTGGCTAGAAAATAGGTGGGGGTGATCTTTGCGTAGATCATCCTCTCTTTCCCAGGTGGCTTCATCCTCGGTATGGTGGCTCCACTAAAGTTTGCAAAACTTGATAACCTTGCTGTGAGTAACTCCACTGGCAAATTGAGAATCCTGACTGGTTTCTCCTCATATGTCAAATCACTGTCTAATTGAATTGCTTCCAAGGGCACTGTATCTCTTTGAGGAATATCGGCCATCTCAGCATGGCACTTCTTCAACTGGGAAACGTGAAACACATCATGTACTCCTGACAGTCCTTCAGGTAAATCCAACTTGTAGGCAACCTCTCCCGTGGGTTCCAAAACACGGTACGACCCTACAAATCTCGGGACTAACTTTCCCTTAACTCCAAAACGCTTAACTGCTCGCAGAGGTGACACTTGTAGATATACTCTGTCTCCGATTTCATAGGCTACCTCCTTGCGTTTTGAGTCAGCATAACTCTACTACCTAGACTGAGCTACTTTCAGCCTATCTCGAATCAGCTTAACCTTCTCTTCAGATTCTTTGATCAAATCCGATCCAAACAAGTGACGGTCTCCAACTTCATCCCACATCAACGTTGTTCTGCACCTTCTTCCGTACATGGCTTCAAACGGTGCCATCTTCAAACTGGCCTGGTAGCTGTTGTTGTACGAGAACTCCGCGCAGGGTAAATTATCATCCCAACTAGACCCATAGTCTAGCGCACAAGCTCTCAACATGTCCTCCAGAATCTGATTGACTCTCTCAGTCTGTCCATCTGTCTGTGGATGAAAGGCTGTACTGAACTCTAGCCTGCTTCCCAAAGTCTGGTGCAACTGATGCCAAAACTTTGAAGTAAACTGTGTTCCTCTATCTGATATGATGGTCCTCGGAACTCCATGCAGACATACGATCCTGGTCATGTATATCTTGGCCAACTTCGCACTTGTATAAGTAGTTTTCACTGGGATAAAGTGAGCTACTTTGGTCAAGCGGTCCACTAATACCCAGATAGAATCATATCCCAATCGGGTCCTGGGTAGTCCGGTGATAAAATCCATGCCAAGCTTATCCCACTTCCATTCGGGTATCAGCATAGGCTGCAGTAATCCTGCTGGCTTCTGATGTTCTGCCTTCACTCTCTGACATACATCACATACGGCTACATACTCGGCAATATCCTTCTTCATTCCAGTCCACCAGAAACGCTCCTTCAAATCCAAATACATCTTGGTGTTTCCGGGGTGTATCGAGTATGGTGAGTCATGAGCTTCCAATAATATCAACTTCCTGATCTCTGCATTGTTGGGCACAAATATATGGTCCTCAAACCACAAGGTGTCGTGCTCATCCTCACAAAAACCTTTGGCTTTGCCTTCACTCATCTTCTCCTTTATCTCAGCAATTTCTTTGTCATCTTTCTGGGATTCTCGAATATTTCCCAACAATGTCGACTGAACTTCCATGGTTGTAACAAAACCTCTAGGAACAATCTCTAAACGTAGCTCCCTGAAATCTTCTGCTAACTCCCTTGGCAAACCTCCTGCTACTAAGGTATTGTCATAACTCTTCCGGCTCAAAGCGTCTGCTACGACATTGGCCTTTCCTGGATGATAATGCAAATTCATATCATAATCCTTTATAAGCTCCAACCATCTCCTTTGCCTGAGGTTCAACTCCTTCTGTGTGAAAATGTACTTCAAACTCTTATGATCCGTGTACACATCACAATGGTTCCCAATAAGAAAATGTCTCCAGGTTTTGAGTGCATGCACTACCGCTGCCAACTCCAAGTCATGTGTGGCATAATTTAACTCATGCGTTCGAATTTGTCGTGAGGCATACGAAACAACTCTTCCGTCTTGCATAAGTACTCCTCCAAGTCCTAAGCGAGATGCGTCACAATACACTTGGAAATCCTTGCGTATATCCGGCAGAATCAGCACTGGGGCTGTAGTCAGACGTTTCTTCTACTCCTGGAAACTGGCCTCACATTCTTCTGTCCATTTGAACCTGGTGTCCTTCTTCAGCAACTCCGTCATGGGCTTCACAATTTTAGAGAAATTCTCAATAAATCTCCGGTAATATCCTGCTAGTCCAAGAAAATTGCGGATCTCTCCAACTAAAGTGGGTGCCAACCACTCCGTGACAGACTAAACCTTGGTAGGATACACTGCTATACCCTCTCCTGATATAACATGTCCAAGAAATCCAACTTCCTTCAACCAAAACTCGCATTTGCTGAACTTGGCATACAACTGATGTTCTCTGGGTTTTCCGAGAACTAAACGCAAATGCTCCTTGTGTTCCTCTTCATTCTTCGAGTATACTAAAATATCATCAATGAACACCACGACAAACTTATCCAAGAACTCCATGAACACCTTATTCATCATACTCATGAAATAGGTAGGGGCGTTAGTCAATCCAAATGACATAACCGTATACTCATATAGCCCATACCTTGTGGTGAAAGATGTCTTAGGTATATCCTTTTCTCGAATGTTCAGCTGGTGGTAACATGATCGCAGGTCGATCTTCGAAAACACTTTAGCTCCTTGCAGCTGGTCAAACAGATCATTGATCATCGGCAGTGGGTACTTGTCCTTGATTGTCACTTCATTCAATGCCCGATAATCAACAACCATTCTCAGAGACTTATCCTTCTTCTCAACCAATAGCACTGGGGCTCCCCATGGTGATGAACTCCGTTGGATGTAACCTTTCTCCAATAACTCCATAATCTGTTTCTTGATCTCCTCCAGATCATTCGCGGGCATCCGGTATGGTATCTTAGATATAGGCCCGGTGCCTGGCAACAGCTCTATCAAAAACGCGATGTCTCGATCTGGCGGCATGCCTGGTAACTCCTCTGGAAATATATCTGGGTAATCCTTCACAACAGGCACTTCCTCCCGAACAACTCCCATGAGAGAATTTACTTGGGTTCTCCTTGGCGCATGCCTGGATACATACTTCATCCTTTTTCCCTCCGGGGTGGTAAGCAGAATTGACTTACTGGCGCAATCGATGTTTCCTCCATACATCGACAGCCAATCCATTCCTAGTACCACATCCAATCCTTGCGACTCTAGAATTATCAAGCCAGAGGGGAAAACATGACTACCTATGGTTAATGGCATCTGAAAACATCCACTGCTTGTGATATACTCAGCTCCGGGTGAGGTTACTAGCATAGGTGTCCTAAGAACTTTAGTGGGCAACTTATACTTATCCACAAATCCCCTTGATATGTATGAATGCGATGCACCAGTATCAAAAAGAACGATTGCAGTAAATGACTTAACTAAAAACTTACCGATAACTGCATCTGGTTGCTCTTCAACCTCCTCCAGGTTCACTTGGTTCACTTGTCCTTTATTAAATGGATTGGGCTTCTTTCCAGAGCTCCCATTACCATTTCCGTTCTTTGCTTCAGGGAACTCAGTGGCATAGTGTCCAGTCTTCCCGCACTTGAAAAAGTAACGTGGCTTAGGTCCCTCTTGGCGGGTGTGGCTGGATTGGAGCGGTTCTGATTGCTGCTTGCTCCATTCCCATTCCCATTCTTTGGGCCATTATGATTATGAGAACTTCCTCCATTGTGAGTGTGGCCTCCATGGTTATGGGTAAGCCCTCCCGAGTTCGGGGTAAAGCGGGGCTTCTGCTGAGCTCCTGAATTGTACTTCCCTTGTCCATATTTCCTCTTACGGCTCTCTATCTGCTGCTGCTTCCCTTCGATCATGAGAGCTTTATCTATGAACTCCTGGTAGTTGTTAAATTTTGCCAGCATTAACTACATACTCATCTCATCATTCAGCCCTTCCATAAACTTCTCCTGCTTCGCGGCATCTGTGGCCACATCATCTGGGGCATAGCGGTATAACTTACTAAACCCATCCACGTACTTCCCCACAGTACGGTTCCCTTGGTGTAAGTTGCGAAACTCACACTTCTTCATGCTCATAGATCTAGTTGAGACGTGGGCTGTGCGGAATGCTTGCTGAAACTGCTCCGAAGTGACATTGACTATAGGAAAAGTGGCTGTGTAATTCTCCCACCATGAGGCCGCTGGTCCATCCAATTGGTGTGTGGCAAAACGCACCTTCTCAGCATCTCTGCAACCTACGGTGGTCAACTCTCTTCCAATCCTGCACAACCAATCATCAACAACTATTGGCTTGGTGCTACTGGAAAACACCAGCGGCTGCAACCTCAGAAAATGGGCTAAGTTGTCAACTGGAGGTGGTGGTGGTGGGTTGTTGTTGTTGTTGTTGTTGTTGTTGCCTTGGTTCTGAACTAACAACTGCATCAAGGCATTCTGCTACTGGATCAACTGAGTGAGCTCCGGTGGGAAAGCAAAACCGGGGTCACGTCTCGAAGGCATCTGATGGCTTTAGCGGGAGGAGATTAGAATAGAATGAGGTCTAATGAGAAAGCACTACCCATATGCACATGAGACAAACGCAATCATATCATATCACTCAATCAATCAAGCAAGGGCATACAATCGATCAAACTATTGTTACAGTGCTCGGACTACTAATATTTACATGGCGGAATACTACTAATAGTATGGTGGTCTATTAGAAATTTTGATCGGTGGAAGACTCCATGATATCCGCTCCAGCTTCGTCTTCATAGTCATCATCACTACTATCAGGGTCGGAGTCGGTGTCGTCGAGGATGATGTAGTCTTCAGAACGAATCGCCTTAGGTTCGTCGTCTTCTAATCCTGGCGCGGGGTCTCCCATGAAAACTCCTAGCTTCCTTGTCATGTCGTCATTCCTCTCCACAAGTATCATCATTTCCTCCTCATATCCATCACGTGTAGACTTAAGCTCCTCTTCTAGCTCTGTGATCCTGGTCATCGCCTTCTTCAAATCTATCATGCTTGTGCACATCTGGTTCTCCTAGCGACGAATGTGATGGTTTAATTCCTGGACGAATGCTGCAATGGACCTGTCCTTCCTGGTGCTGATCATCTCCCATTGCTCATCTCGACGCCCACATATCTGGTAGATAGTTTCCTTAAGCTCCTTATGGTAAACTTTGCCGATGCGTCCTATAGCAATGTGGGCTGCCATACTCTTGCCTAGACTCCAGGTTCGTGCATCAAAGGAAAACTCTATGGGTTTAGTGACTGGCGTGAACGTCCTTCCTGGAACTTGAACTCGAATCATCCAGTGCTCCTCTTCTGGTAAAGTGGCGGTATAGGACCCGGTGAAGCTTGGTATTCCAATGTTCAGGTACCTAGTGACTTCCTTCAAGGGTCGTCCAAAAGGTGTGTCTTCATCCGGTTGTGCAAACTTGTTCCTCGAGTCCACCATCCTAAAGAGTAGAAAATGGAGAGGAGTCAGAAATGAGTAGAGAAGAGTGGCCTATGGCTTTTCTTAGTGGTCGTGTCCTACATTCAGTGTGTGCTATGATAGCATCTTGTAGCGACCCGACCTCAAACGGTCAAGTCTCTGCGCTTTAGTGTCATCCCTGGATCGGTAATGCTGACACACACAGTACTCAAAGGATTTATAACAAAGTAGCAATCACACACTTATTACATCGAATGTCTCACGAGAGAACTTATTACAATAAATATGGCTTAAGGCCATCTAATACGATAACAACGGAAGGCTTGGAAGATAAAGTGAGTCCATCAACTCCAACGGCATAGCTGAGTGCATGACAACGGCCTAACGAACCTTACTCCTCGTCTGAAAAGTCTGCAACATGATATGTTGCAGCCCGAAAACGGGTCAGCACATGGAATATGCTGGCAATGTAACACAGTAGAGTAATGAACAAATAAATGCTATCACTACATGCATATATGGCTAGTGGAGGCTCTATGGTTAATATGTTTTGCGAAAAGCCAATTTTTCCCTACAACAAAGGAATATATTTTATTTAACTATCATGGTAGTTGAAAGATCATTGAGAAGGTTCCTCCAACTCAATACCAATTAAAAGTAATTATCAACCCAACAAATTAATTTAGAGTGATGAGATCCATATGGTAATCCAAGAACCAGATACTCAAGCTGTCCATAACCGGGGACACGGCTAACCATGATTAGTTTGTACACTCTGCAGAGGTTTGTGCACTTTTCCCCACAACACTCGATCTCCTCCGTTGGATTTCTCGCACTACATGGTGTTTGAGAAACAGATGACCGAGACACAGTCTTTCAGAAACACTAACTCTTTACTCTGGGTGGACAGTTACACCTACTTTCCCCTACATCTGCTAGCCCACCACTGAAAGAGGTCATGCAACATACTCAACTATGATAGAGCCCATAATAGCTTGTGGCTGCACACGGAAGTTTCTAGCATGAATAATCTTATGATCCCTTTGAGCCTGGGTGGCGGACCGTAGGATGATCACATGGGTACTCCGGGATATCCTAGGACAACAGTGGATTCTCTAGGTGCCCACAAGCAATCCACACAGATGTGTATTAAAGTTGCCACCTTAAGTTGAACCATTAATTAACAACTCACATCTGTCATGGATACACTCAAACCCAATCCACGTCTACGAGCATAGCATGGCAATATAAGCATAACGTAGAAGTAACTCCCAGGGGTTTGATAACAAAAAAGGTAATAGGTTCTACCTCAGCAACTACTTCCCAAACCCACAAGTTAAAAACTTACTAATATGCAATGTTTGAGGATTGGAACTAATGCATAAAAACTGGGTGATAGAGGGGTATGATCGAAGTGTTACTTGCCTTGCTGATGATCCGCAAAACCTAGAGACTCGTAGTAGCACGCTTCGCACTCTGTGTGTTCTATCACAAACAAACAATAGCATACATAAGCAATCAAGCAAAGATGCACGGTTAAATCTCAAATAAGAAGATCTAACCAGAAAGTTCAACTGAAGAACTCCAGTTTGCAGAAAGAATCAAATCAAACGGAGCAACGAAACTCAAACTACGAAAGAAACAAGATCCATTTACTAATCTGGACTAAAGTCAAATTTTACAGTATCAAAATCTTGTTCAAGTTGGTTGAACAGAAGGAGGGCTTCGAGACGAAGACCTAGTCCCTTGAATCGCCTGATTCCGATAAACGAGCGAAAAGATAAACTCAAACGAAAATCAGGGCAGAAATCATGATCGGAAATAATCGCGAAAAAACCCTGGAAAAAGAAAAAACTAACTAACAGGCTAACGAACGAACGTTCGCTGTCCGTGACTAACGGATGAACGGCGTTCGTTAAAATGAACTTATGAACGAACGTCCACAAAATAAATAAACCGACGAAAAAACCGAACCGATCTAATCTAAAAAAACGAATTTGATTTTTGAAATAAAACCGATCGGTTTTTTAGAAAAACCGGCGGCTACCTCGGCGTTCATGACGATGACAACGGCTACTCCGGTGGCGGCGGGCGACTCCGGTGGTGGCGGGTGGCGGTGGGGCGATGGCGGCAAGCGGCAGCGGCGGCGGCGGGAGGCGGCGGCTCGTGGCGGGCGGGGCTGGCGGCTAGGGTTTGGGGCGCGGGTGGGCTGCGGCAGCAGGACGGGCAGTAGGGGGGTCGCGGGGGTGTCTTATAAGGCCGGCCGGGTCGAAGTCCAGGTCGAACACGACCCGGTAAGGCGGTAATTTTTTTTGAAATATTCCGACACGCAGAAAAACGAAGAAAAGAAATACTAAACGGACTCCAAAAATCCCAAAATAAATTTTCCCCATCCCCTAAAAGCATTGCGGACAAAGTGAACATTTACTTGAGCCTCTAATGCATGTTTTGAAAAACGCATATTTTTCCTAATTCAAATAAAATAGCGATAAAACCCCAAATAAAAATTATAAATTGATTTTAATAGTTTTCCTCCAACATTTCATTTATTTTGGAGAAATCATATTATCTCCTCTCATATAAATTTAACATGAAATATTTTCGGTGAGAAAAATAATTAAAACCAAAGTGATCCTTGTTTCGATATTTGAGAAAAGTTCAAATATGAGAACTAGGAAAATCCCCAACTCTCTCCGAGGGTCCTTGAGTTGCTTAGGATTTCGAGGATCGCAAAACGAAATGCAATAAAGTATGATATGCACGAATGACCTATGTATAACATTCCAAATTGAAAATTTGGGATGTTACAGCCCTGGTGGGTTGTCCCCTCCTCGGGACTCCCCCCAGGTGCAACCAGGGCCCAATATCTTCCATCTGGTCCATAAAAAAATCTCCATAAAGTTTCGTGGCATTTGGACTCCGTTTGATATTGATTTTCTGCGATGTAAAAAACATGGAAAAACAGCAACTGACAGTTGGCACTATGTCAATAGGTTGGTACCAAAACATAATATAAAATGACAATAAAATGATTATAAAACATCCAAGATTGATAATATAACAGCATGGAACAATCAAAAATTATAGATATGTTGGATACGTATCAGCATCCCCAAGCTTAACTCCTACTCGTCCTCGAGTAGGTAAGTGATAAAAACAGAATGTTTGATGTGGAGTGTTGTTCATCATGTCATATCATATTCTTTTCTTTATAGCATGGACATTTGGACTTTTATGTGATTCAAAGCAATAGTCTAGTTTTGACATAATAATTTAGATACTCAAGCATATCAACAAGCAACCATGTCTTTCAAAATATCAACGCTAAAATAAGTTATCCCTAGCCCATCATGCTCAAACATTGATCCATTCATGAAACACACTCGAATATTAACTAGACCCAATACTTAAGCATGATCATATTGCCTCCTAGTTGGTGCTTTTATAAGCGAACATGGAGGCTCAAAATAAAAATTGCATGAAGTAAAGATAGGCCCTTCGCAGAGGGAAGTAGGGATTTGTAGAGGTGCCACAGCTCAAAGCGAAAAAATTTGAGATAAAAACATTTTGGGAGGTGTATCCATCCCACCAACGAAAATGACTTAGAGTTCCCAATACTTTCCATGCATAGATATATCATAGGCGGTTCCCAAACAGAAAATAAAGTTTAGTCCTTTTTCCACCATAACTTTCACTTTCCATGGCTAACCATATGCACGGGTACCCTACATACCAACACTTTCCAAGAAATTTATTATTTGACAACATAAAGTAAAGTCATTTATTTTTGCATTTCGGGACTGGGCATCCCTAATACCTTTGCCTTACTCTCGTGCAATGACAAGTGAATAAACACTCATCTTGAGAATAACACATCTAGCATGGAAAATATTAGCCACCCCTCACCGCTCCGCGAGCGAAACAAACACACAAAAGAGAAGTTTATTTTGAAAATTAGATATGGAACATGAAAAATTGCTTAGAATGGCAAAAGAATACCGCATATAGGTAGATATAGTGGACTCATGTGGCAAAACCGGTTTAAAGGATTTTGGATGCACAAGTAGAGGTCATACTTAGTGCAAAATGAAGGCTAGCAAAAGATTGGGAAGTGACCAACCAAGAAATGAATAATCTCATAAGCAAGCATTAAGCATAATTAACACCGAATAATGCACTACAAGTAGGATATAGTTTCATTGCATGATTATTGACTTTTGTGCGTGCATAGGGAATCACAAAACTTAACACTAATGTTCCTACTAAAGCATAATTACTCATCAAGATGACTCACATATCACAACATCATATCTCAAAAATATTACAAAGAATAAAGATTATTTTGTCCAATGATCTTCATGACATTTTTTTCTTTATCCTTCTTGGATATCTATCACTTTGGGACTAATTCTCATGTGTTGCTTTTCATAAGCTCAAACAAATATAAGTGAAGATCATGAGCATAACAAATTTTCTTTCTCTCAAAATAATTTAAGCGAAGCAAGAGAGAATTTCTTCAAAATTTTACTAACTCTCAAATAAATCTAAGTGAAGCAAGAGAGAATTTCTTCAAAAACAAAGCACATTGTGCTCAAAGAGATATAAGTGAAGCACTAGAGCAAGTCCTAGCTCATAAAAAATTTAAGTGAAGCATAGAGAGCAATTCTAACAAGTCAAAATATAATTTTTGCTCTCTCAAATAGGTGTTTCCAGCAAGGATTGATGACTTAAAACACAAAATAAAACAAGCAAAGACACATATCATACAAGACGCTCCAAGCAAAACACATATCATGTGACGAATAAAAATATAGTCTCGAGTAAAATACCGATAGTTGTTGGAAGAAAGAGGGGATGCCACTCGGGGGAATCCCCAAACTTAGTTGGTTGATCATTCTTGGATAATAGCTTGGTATTCCGGGGCATCCCCAATCTTAGGCTCTTACATCCTTCCTTCATCCATCGTAAGATAACCCAAAACTTGAAAACTTCAATCACACAAAACTCAACAAAGCCTTCATGAGATCCGTTAGTATAAGAATAATAAATCACTACTATAAGTGTTGTATCAAACCAATTCATATTTTGTTTTTGTATTATATCTACTGAATTCCAACTTTTCTATGGCAAACACTCATCAAAGAAAACCATAGAGCCATCAAAATAAGCACACAACACAAAGAGAACAGAATCTGTCAAAACAGAGCAGTCTGTAGCAATCTGACTATTTCGAATACTTTTGTAACTCCAAAAATTCTGAAAACTTAGGACGGCCTGACAAATTTGTATATTGATCTACTGCAATTGGAATGGGTATTTTATCGCTCTCTGGTAAAAAAGAAAATTAATTTCGTGAGAGTAAAAGTTTCTGTTTTTTTCAGCAAGATCAGACAACTATTGCCCAAGAAGATCCTAAAGGCTTTACTTGGCACAAACACTAATGAAAACACAAAAAACACAATCATAACAGTAGCATAATTTTGCTAACACACAAAAAACAGGAAGCAAAAAAATAAATTTTATTCATTGGGTTGCCTCCCAACAAGCGCTATAGTTTTACGCCCTTAGCTAGGCATAAAGCAAGGATCTAAATTTTGTCATGTTTGTCCAACTCTCCAATCAAACACTTAGAATCCTTCAAAGATTTAGCATAGAGACTTTCAATAACAACACTACTAGGAACAAATTCAAAGATTTCATTCTTGCAAAAGGATCTCTTATCAGTTCAACAAAATCAGGGTGGATACTAATCATCTTAAGATCTCCTTTATTGCTATCACTAGAAGTTGCACCCTTGTTTCTGGGTCTCCTATTCTTTACGGGAGTTTCCTCAATAATTTCAGTGGTAGTAAAAGCCATTCATTTATCGATCCGAGACGGACTTTCTTCTATTCTTTCATGTACTAAGCTACCCCTCTCTTTTAACAACTTAAAAATATCGCCCGCTTTTGACCCAAGATTAGTAGCAAAATTATGCATAATTTTTATGTATAATTTCCATATGATCTTTAGTGAGCATTTTATTTTCGATAGCATCTAGTCTTTCCATAACATGCTCAAGAGTCAAAATTGTTTCATTAACCATAAGAGGTGGTGAGCCCACTAAATTTCCCATAGAATTAAGAGCATCAAAAGGAGGACTCGTTAAGAAATTTCCACCGATAATCGTATCAAGGACGAATCTATACCAAGTGGTGATGCCAACATAAAAACAACGTGGAAGCACAATGGTAGATTGCTTATAGATAGATCTATTATGAGCATTGCAAATTCTATACCAAGCATCTCTTAAAATTTCTCCTCCCCTTTATTTAAAGTTGAGAACCTCGTTCGCAGGAGTGCAAGCAATAGAGGAGGAATTATCCATAACGGCAAACAAGATCTCACACACAAAAACAGATCCAGCAAGAAAGCAGCGAACAGAAAAGAGAGGCGAACAAAAGGGATTTTTTTGTGAAGTGAGGGAGAGGAAAACGAGAGGCAAATGGCAAATAATTTATATTGCGAGGAGATGAGATTTGTGATTAGGAACCTGGTATATGTTGAAGATCCTCCCCGGCAACAGTGCCAGAAATTCCTTTTGATGTCGCTTGAAGCTACATCGGTATTTCCCCAAAGAGGAAGGGATGATGCAGCACAGCGGCGGTAGGTATTTCCCTCAGATATGAAACCAAGGTTATCGAACCAGTAGGAGAACCAAGCAACACAACGTAAACAGCCCCTGCACACAAATAACAACACCTCGCAACCCGACGTGTTAAAGGGGTTGTCAATCCCTTTCGGGTAACGGCGCCAGAAACGGCGTGTGACGGGAGATAAAGTTGTGATAGATTGAAATAGTAGATCGCAAATAAAATAAAGTGCAGTAAAGTATTTTTGTATTTTTGGTTTAGTAGATCTGAAAATAAAGGCAAATAAAAAGGTAGATCGCAAAGGCAAATATATGAGAAAGAAGACCCGGGGGCCGTAGGTTTCACTAGTGGCTTCTCACGAGAAAAATAGCAAACGGTGGGTAAAAAATTACTATTGGGCAATCGATAGAACCTCAAATAATTATGACGATATCCAGGCAATGATCGTTACATATGTATCACGTACAAGATTACTAGACCGACTCCTGCCTGCATTTACTACTATTACTCCACACATCAACCGCTATCTAGCATGCATCTAGTGTATTAAGTTCATGGAGAAATGGAGTAACGCAATAAGAACGATGACATGATGTAGATGAGATCCGTGTATCTATATGGAGGTAGATATAGTTATCATCTTTTTATCCTTAGTAGCAACGATACATACGTGTCGGTTCCCTTTCTGTCACTCGGATCAAGCACCGTAAGATCGAACCCACTACCGGGAACCTCCTCCCATTGCAAGATAAATAGATCAAGTTGGCTAGACAAAACCCAAATATCGGAGAAGAAATACGAGGCTATAAGAGACCATGCATAAAAGAGATCAAAGAAACTCAAATACTTACATGGATATAAAAAGATAGATCTGATCATAAACTCAAAGTTCATCGATCCCAACAAACACACTGCAAAAGAGTTACATCATATGGATCTCCAAGAGACCATTGTATTCAGAATCAAGAGAGAGAGAGAGAGAGAGAGAGATGAAGCCACCTAGCTACTAACTACGTACCCAAAGGTATACAAAGAACTACTCACGCATCATCGAAGAGGCACTAATGGAAGTGGTGAACGCCTCCGTGATGGTTTCTAGATTGGATCTGGTGGTTCTGGAGTCTGCGGTGTCTGGATGAATATTTCGTCGACTCCCAAGGGTTTTGGGAATATTTGGGTAGTTATAGAGCAAAGAGGCGGTCCAAGGGGCACTTGAGGTGGGCACAACCCACCAGGGCGCGCCTGGGCCTCCTGGCGCGCGCCGGTGGGTTGTCCCCTCCTCGGGACTCCCCCAGGTGCAACCAGGGTCCAATATCTTCCAGCTGGTCCATAAAAAATCTCCGTAAAGTTTCGTGGCATTTGGACTCCGTTTGATATTG
Organism: Triticum urartu; assembly: GCF_003073215.2. Taxonomy (NCBI): domain Eukaryota; kingdom Viridiplantae; phylum Streptophyta; class Magnoliopsida; order Poales; family Poaceae; genus Triticum; species Triticum urartu. The sequence continues at coordinate 268,192,190 of NC_053024.1, read as the reverse complement.
ATTTTCTGCGATGTAAAAAACATGGAAAAAACAACAACTAACAGTTGGCACTATGTCAATAGGTTGGTACCAAAACATAATATAAAATGATTATAAAACATCCAAGATTGATAATATAACAGCATGGAACAATCAAAAATTATAGATACATTGGAGACATATCAGCTAACTTAAGAGTGTTTAGTTCTTTAGTTAGACGCTCAATCACCTTCTTATCATCGCCATTCGTTTTATCTTGATTAGCATGATTAATAGCAAGTTCATCATAGTTTTCATCACTATAGTTGTCAACAAGTAAATCATCATCACCTAGCAATTCATCTTCATCACTATTGAAATCAACATACTCGGGGTGTGATTCCTTTGGGCCTTTAGCCATGAAGCATCTTCCAATTCCTTCATTTGGTGAGTCAAATATGTCATAGGAGTTGGTTGACACAAGTGCTAGACCGGTAACACCTTCATCTTGAGTATATTCGGAGTCGGAGTGATAACTTCTCTCAGAGTGGTGGTCAGAGTCGGAGCTGGGTACCCATTCACCAACAAGATCTTGATGTCTTCGTTTTGTGTAGCTCCTTGATGACTTGTCCTTCCTTTTCGAATCCTTGCTTCTGTGGGAGGTTCTTCATTCATATTGATCATCTCTACTTCTTCTCTCTCTTGGAGGTGATTCTTCTCTTCTACTTCTTCTTTTAGGCGAGTCTTCTCTTCTTTTGTAGGGAGCCGTACACTCATTGGAGTAGTGTCCGGGTCTTCCACATTTGTAGCAATTACGCTCATGACTAGAAGATCTTTTGTCATTGTAGGACCTTGACTTGGAACTTCTTTCTTTGCTTCTACTCTTGTAGTACTTGTTGAAGTTCTTCACCATTAGGCTCAATTCCTCATTGAAGACTTGTTTCTCACTTGATGATATAGGAGCATCACATGAGGCTTTGTAAGCACCACTAGACTTGTTGGGAAGCTCTTCTTTATCCTTGAGTGACATCTCATGAGCAACAATTCTACCAATGACTTCTGTTGGCTTGAGATCTTTGTAATTGGGCTACATTTGGATCAATGTGCACAAAGTTTCATCTTTTCCATCCAAGGCTCTTAGGATCTTCTTGATGATGAATCTATCGGTCATCTCTTCACTTTCTAAGCCGACAATCTCACTTGTGATGAGAGCAAGCCTAGAGTACATTTCAGCGACACCTTCACCATCCTTCATTTTGAACTTGTCAAGCTGACTTTGAAGCACATCCAATTTGGATTCCTTGACGGAGTCGGTTCCTTCGTGCATATCAATCAAAGTATCCCAAATTTCCTTTGCATTCTCAAGACGGTTGATTTTGTTGTATTCTTCAGAGCACAGTCTATTGAAGAGGATACCGCAAGCTTGAGCACTGTATTGCAGCATCTTCAATTCTTCCATGGTAGCTTGACAATTTGATTCTCTCCTATCGAAGAATTCACCTTGCAATCCAATACATAATAGCACAAATGGCGGGGTTATGTCCAAGAATATGCATTTTCATCTTATGCTTCCAACTAGCAAAATTAGTACCATCAAAGTAAGGACCTCTACGGTGGTAATTTCCCTCACTAGATGCCATACTCTCCTAGCTTGTGGAACCAAGTCTATGATCACCAAAGCTATGGAAATCAAGGCAAATGGAGACCAAATCTTAGATACCACTTGTAGGATCGAAAGTATGTCTAGAGGGGGGTGATTAGAGTACTTGACCAAATAAAAATATAGCCTTTTCCCAATTTTAAGTCTTGGCTTTTAGCAACTTACCACAAGTCAAGCAATCAACCTACACATGCAATTCTAAGAGTATAGCAGCGGAGTGTAAATCATTGCATATGAAGGTAAAGGGGAGGAGTTTGGAGGGAGCAAGCGCAATGTAGACACGGGGATTTTTGGCGTGGTTCCGATAGGTGGTGCTATCATACATCCATGTTGATGGAGACTTCAACCCACGAAGGGTAACGGCCGCGCGAGTCCACAGAGGGCTCCACCCACGAAGGGTCCACGAAGAAGCAACCTTGTCTATCCCACCATGGCCATCACCCACGAAGGACTTGCCTCACTTGGGTAGATCTTCACGAAGTAGGCGATCTCCTTGCCCTCGCAAACTCCTTGGTTCAACTCCACAATCTTGACGGAGGCTCCCAAGTGACACCTAAACAATCTAGGAGACACCACTCTCCAAAAGGTAATAGATGGTGTGTTGATGATGAGCTCCTTGCTCTCGTTCTTCAAATGATAGTCTCCCCAGCACTCAACTCTCTCTCACAGATTTGGATAAGGTGAAAAGATGATTTGAGTGGGAAGAAACTAGGGAAAGGCTAGAGATCAAAAATTCTTGTGGTTGATTTGGAATATCTTGGTCCCAACACATGAGTAGGTGGTTCTCTCTCAGAAAATGAATGCTGGAAGTGTAGGCACGTTCTGATGGATCTCTCCTCGAATGGAGGGAGGGTGGAGGGGTATATGTAGCCTCCACACAAAATCTAACCATGAGACACAATTTATCAAACTCGGTGGGACCAAATAGTGAAACTCGGTCAGACTGATTTAGTTCAAAATGTGAACGTTAGGATTTTCGGTGGGACCAACATGTCAACTCGGTGGGACCAATTTCATTAGGGTTAGGGCACAATGTAATCTCGGTGAGACCGAACACATGAACTCGGTGAGACCGATTTCTGTAAAAGGCAAACATAGAGTTGGTCAGACAAACTCGGTGGTGTCGGCGTTCTGGGAACGGGGGTCCCCAGACTTGCCTGCCTGCGGCCTGCGGCGTGGCTCAAAGGAGGCCCAGCATGGCCCATCTTCACCAACACAAGACTCAAGATCCTCGCGAGGCGGACGACACGGAGCTTCCTCAAGCACGGCCTCGTCAGGATGACTCGCGAGGAGGCGGAGAGATCAAGGAGGGGTACCTCGCGAGGTGCCCGTGACGCAAGCCATGACGACTCAGGGCGCCAGACGGGTGCCAGCGCGCGCAGCATCCTTCTTTCCTCTTTGGTGCAAAGGGGGCAAGCGCAGCCGCGGAGTACCGAGGCATCAGGAAAAGGTTGCCATTTCGGTGCAACGAGACCAAGACCAGGAGGACTACGAGATGGAGGTCACCGTGGAGCCCAGGACGGCGTCATCACCAGAGCTTTGCGCAGGCAAAGACCGCTTTTGTCAGGATAGTTGATACTTGCTATCCCCCTTCAAATTAGCACGCCATCGTTGGCACCCTTCTCGCTCAATATTTGGGAAGAGGACCAGGGCCTCTATAAATAGGACCAGCCACCCACATAGCGGGGGGGGGGGGGGGTCGGGTTCTGTTCGGGGTTGGGTTCTGTTCGGGGGTTGGGTTCTGTTCGGTCGGTTCAGTTCTGTTCAGTTCGGTCGGTAGGAAGCAGAGTAAGAGAGAGAGAGAGAGAAAGGTGGCTGAACTCCTCCTAGCAGTTCATCACCCCAGCCAAGAACAGACCCTCGCGAGGCTGTTCTTCCTTGTACTGTTCATCATCATCAGCCCCAGGAGGCAATCCACCAACCACACACTGGAGTAGGGTATTACACCACAACGGTGGCCCGAACCAGTATAAATCTTGTGTCTCTTGTGCAGTTCTTTTTGTAGTCTAGATCTTTGTGAGACGGAGAGGTAGAAGGCGTAATCTCCGTGCGCACCCCAGTGTTCAAACCTTAAGGGTCTACCGGAACCCAAAATCCGACATTTGGCGCGCCAGGTAGGGGTGCACCGGAATTCGTCGTCCAGCTCCCCGTTCTCCTCCGACCGTCGCATCCATGTCCGACGCTCGTCGGGCCCGCGCCGAGCGCCGGGCCGCCATCGCTTCTCGCGTCGCCCAGACGGCGCCCGTCGGCGGACGTCCTCGTCGTTCCCCGTTGCCCGCCATCAACGCCGCCACCGGCCCGGCGGGGGGTGAGCAGCAAGCGTCATCCCAGCATCCATCCGTGCGACAAGACGCCCGCACCGCTACTCCATCGCTCGCACCAGCTGGTTCTTCGTCCCGCGCGCTCCGCGCATCCATGGAGGCTCGAGCTGCGCTCCTCGCGGAAAACGAGCTCCTGCGCTACCGTCCCGTCGACGACGTCTACGAGGAGTGGCTCAACCGCGTCGCTGAGCTTGTCCGCGCCGCAGGGGGCTCTCCCGCGCCGTCCGTTCCTCTGTGCCACACCCCGCCCTGCGCGGGCAACAAAGCTCCGGAGGCGTACCAGCCGCCTCCTCTCCAAGAAGACGCTATGGCTCCAAGGCACGTGGCCCCTGGGCGGAACCCGCTCCGTCAGGTGCCAGCGCATCAAGAACGGAGCTGCCAAGAGATCCCACGCCCGCAAGGGGCTTCCCGGGCGCTCCCTGCTCCGGCACGCCGCGACCCTGCTCCAGCTCCCACACGCCAAGACCCCGCACTGCTCCTAGCTGCAGCGCGTGGGGACCCTCAAGACCAAGCTCTCCACCAGCCGAGGCCTTTCGTGGCCACCGCAGGCTGCCGTGCCTACACCACCGAGCTGCGTAGCATCGCGTGGCCCGGCAAGTTCAAGCCAGACCTGCCTCCTCGTTACGATGGCACGACTGACCCTGCAGAGTTCCTCCAGCTCTACGTGTTGGGCATCGAAGCTGCCAGCGGGGACGAAAAGGTCATGGCGAACTGGTTCCCCATGGTGCTCAAGGAAGGAGCTCGCACCTGGCTCCTGAATCTGGCTCCAGGCATGATCTCTTCCTGGGAACAGATGCGCACCCGCTTCATCGCCAACTTCCAAGGTACTCGCGACCGGCCACCCGTCGTGAGCAACATGTGCCGCATCAAGCAACAACCCGGAGAGACCCTGCAGAAGTACATCCAGCGCTTCAACAGCGCGCGCCTCAAGATCCCCAAGGTGTCCGAGGAGGCCATCATCTCGGCCTTCTCCGATGGTGTGCGTGACATCAAGATGAAGGAGGAGCTGGCGATGCATGAAGACCTATGCACCTCCCTGGAGCTGTTCAACTTGGCGACCAAGTGCGCCAGGGCTGAGGAGGGACGCCTCTCCCTCCTCGAGCTGCCTACCGTAGAACCAGAGGAGAAAAAGCCCAAGGCCAAGGACGTGAAGCGCAAGGGGGCTACCGTGCTCGCAGAAGAACCAGACACCAAGCGGGGCAAAGATCTGCCTGAGTCCTCCAGGGGCAGCCGGTACTGTGTGTACCACGACCTCCACACCCACAACACCAACAAATGCCAAGAACTCCGCGCCGTGCGGGAAGGAAGGATCGGCTGTTGTCCCGATCGCGCCGATCGGGGCTACGGCCGAGGAGGAGGAAGAAACGCAGGACGCTGGGAAGACCGTGGCCCGCGCCAAGGGTGGCGCGATCAGCCTCGCGAGGATCGCTGGCGAGACCTGCCTCGCGAGGGGGACTGGAGGGATCAGCCTCGTGAGGATCGCCCACAAGGCAACGCAGGCCTCCCTCCACTGCCGCCTCAGCCAAGGAGGAACGAGGACCGCCATCAAGACGAGGGGGCTGGGGGCTTCCAGGAGCCACGCGCGATCGCCTACATCCTGGGCGGAGCTCAAGCCCCAGCCTCCCAACGCCTCTTCAAGAAGTTCGCTCGCGAGGTGAACGCATCCCTCCCCAGGCTCGAAGCAACGCGCCCTCTCAGGTGGTCGGCGTGCGCCATCACATTCAGCTCAGCGGATCAACTCAAGTGTGCAGCCACAGCTGGCGTCCTCCCGATGCTCTGCTCCCCAGTCATCAGCAATGTACTGGTCACCAAGACTCTCATCGATGGTGGGGCAGGGCTCAACGTCCTGTCCGTGGAAACGTTCAACAATCTCCAAGTGCCCTATGACCAGCTTCAGCCAACCAAGCCCTTCTCCGGAATCACCGACGGCTCCACGGTCCCGATTGGGCAGGTCCGCCCCTGTCACCTTCGGGGCACGCGACAACTACCGCACCGAGCTCATCGACTTCGACGTCGCCCACATCCGCCTGCCGTACAACGCCATCCTCGGGTACCCAGCGCTGGCCATGTTCATGGCCGTGACTCACCATGGCTACAACGTCCTCAAGATGCCAGGGAGTGGCGGAGTCATCACGGTGCCCTGTGAAGAGAGGGATGCAGTGTGTTCCCTGGAGTGGGCCTTTCAGGCCGCGTCACTGGAAGACCCGGATCGCGGAAGCAGGAGGCTTCCCGAGACCACCCCCAAGAAGAAGAAGACATCATCCGGATAGGCCCCTCGGGAGGTAGACCCCTCAGGGCCCGCATCTATCCAGGGGGAGCCTCCTTCCATCGCATAGGAAAGCGCGCCCGGCGCCCTCCTCAGGCAGGGCTCGGGGGCTCTCCCCTGGAGGGCCACCGACCTGGCCAGGGTCACGAGGGAGGCGCTTGGGCACCACGTGGAGGTGTGTTTCGAAGCACGTTTCCCTCAAGAAGGAGCAAGGCAAGGAAGGTCAGTCCCGCAGGAGTTCGTCGACAAAGCCATTCAAGAACAACAGGAATCAAGGATCATGAGAGGTTGCCGCCGTCTACCGGCTGCGGCTCCCCATCCAGGCGAGGATGGTGGGCTGCGCGTCTGCGTTGATGTACCAGGGCTCAACCGAGCCGCTACGATGGAGCGCCTCTGGCCCTCGCGAGTGGGGCGCTGCCGGGGTCCGCCCCACAGCTACGTTCGCATGCCTTACGGCCTGCCGAGCGCGGTTGCTACGCGCCAGCGCCTCATGAGGGGCATCACGGAGGCTCAAGAAGACAGGCGTTCCGCGGCCCTGGCGGAGATGGAGGTGATTCGCAAAGAGCTACCAGCGCCTCCGGAGCCTCCCGAGGCCCCTGGGCCTGGGGGCTCGTGAGGATCGGCTTCCGCAGCCTCCCGAGTTTGCTGCACCAACACCCCTTCGCCCTCGACACCCTTAGGTGACATCTTACAAGTTTCATTTCCAGCTGGGAGCGCCCTCCGAGGGCCGCATCGTTCCCAGGCCGCATGGGTCCGTCCCTGCGGTATGTATCCCCTTTACTTTCATGTTGTTAGCTTGCTTTGTTGGGGGCGCCCCTCGGGCTGCATTATCCCCAAGTCGCTCGGGCCAGGCCCAGCGGCATGTATCTCCCTTGAGTTTATCTCCAGCTATGCATTCGCCCATCATGCTTGATTACTTGATGCCTGCCCACGTCACCTCTTCTTCTCCATGTCGACCACTTGCACGTTAAAGGGGGGGTACCTGAGCATCGCGACTCAGGGCTCTTACTGGCTCTCCATCCCTCACCCTCTGGCTACGTCCACGGCATCGTGACCTGGCATACCAGCGACGGCTGAGACAAGCTCGAGGGCCGGGACCCGAGGACGTAGAGTGCCGGCATCTAACCAAGTTTGCAGGAACACAGCCCAAGATAAGGCCCAGTGCCAGGTGCAACCCGCCTAGAGGTAGGGCCCCGTGAGTCCCGCGCTGGCTCACGGGTGCCCAGATACACCTCACCTAGCCCTATCGTGCCGGCCACGTGTTAGGGTGGGGCTGTACATGCCCCGGGGGCTCCTCCCGGAGGGGAGCCCCCTCCCACGTACCAGTGGAAGCACCATGCTCCGCGCTGGCTGACGACACTGCCGAGGAGCGGCTATGCCCGTACACATGCAGAAGCGCTATGCTCCGCACTGGTTATAAACAACTGAGGGTGGCCCCCGGGCTGCATCAACCTCAGGGAGCCCAGAGCTCAGTGTCTAGCCTCATCGCAACGCCTCCCCTCGGGAGCGCCGTGCGAGGGGGCTGGGCACGGGGGCTGCGCCTGGGTCACGCCCGGACATACGCCACCCAGCCAGGCCCCTCGGGCCTGGTTCGTCGCGTGCCTCTCCCCGAGCGGAGCCAAGGTATGAAGGCCGTTTGAGCGTCAAGGGGGACCCCTGAGCATCGCGACTCAGGGGCCTAACTGGTCCCGTAGCCCCTCACTCCTTAGTTCCGAAAGGCTATGCTGGGTGAGGCACGCGCGGGGCCGAGCTCTGCAGACGTAGAACGGTGGTCCCACTCGCATCTCACCTAATCACTTGCTGTTTGCGCGTCAAGGGGGACTCCTGAGCATCGCGACTCAGGAGCCTAACTGGCTCCGTAGCCCCTCACTCCTTTGGTCCTGTCCTGGTTTCCGGTCGGGGCTAATGCTGGGTGAGGTACGCGCGGAGTCGGGCTCTGAAGACGTAAAACGGAAGATTCACCTACACCACACCTCCCTACTTGTTGTTCGTGCGCTAAGGGGGACTCCTGAGCATCGCGACTCAGGAGCCTAACTGGCTCCGTAGCCCCTCACTCCTTTGGTCCCGTTCTCATTTCCGGTCTGGGCTAATGCTGGGTGAGGTACGCGCGGGGCCGGGCTCTGCCGGCATAGAACACAAGCAAGTAGGGAGGGAAAGCATAAAATTCAAGGAACTTAAAAGCAAATATTACAGTCCATAGTGTCGTCTCAATACCAAACGCAAGTTTAAACGCCTCCCCGAGGCATGATGCAGGAATTAAAATCCGGACAGGAGCAGTAGCGGAGTCACTTGGCGGCGGTGGAGCAGCGCGGGTGGCCCCGCCTCACGGAGCAGCAGAACCGGAAGCATCCTGCTTCGACTTGGTACTGAAGGCCCGGAACTTCCCCAGCAGAGCTTCCGCGCGACCCTTCACGGCCTCGGCAGCGGCAGCAGCACCCTCGCCACTTACTGGCTCCAGCAGGCTGTCGAGGTCGGCGCTGGGGTCACGAAGGTAGATGTGGGTGAAGACCCGCGTCAGCGCAGCAGAAGACAAGACACGCGCCTCGGCCTCGGCCATGGGGCCAAGGCCAAGGGTGACATCCTCAAGGGCACGAACCAGGAAGGGAAGCAGCTTGGTGAGGCCGTCCTCGGCGCCGGCCAGCGGGCTCTCCAGGCCACTGGCGTAGAGCATCTTCAGCGAAGCACGAGCCTTCTTCTCCATGTCTGCGAAGGCCACGCGATCCTCGGCAAGAACCTTGGCCTTGCTGTCCAGCTCGACCTTCGTCGCCTCCAGCTCCTCCCCCAACGCACTTAGGCGGTCGCGGTGCTTCTTGAGCTTGGCCTCCCGGCCCTCGATGGCCGCCTCGCGAGCCTTCATGCCTTCTTCTTGCTCCTGGCGAAGACGAACCTCCTTCGCGAGCTGGCCCCGCAGGCCTTGTAGCTCGTCCTCCAGTGCCTTGCAACGACCGCGGACTTCAACCACCTCCCCCAGGGCTGCGTCACGAGCAGCCTTTGTCTCAAGGATGGCCTGCCTATCCTCGTCACAGGCCGTTGAGGCTTGAACCAGCGCCGCCCGGATCGAGGCGTCGGAGCGAATCCATCCCGAAGCCAGCTCCAAGCGCCCGGCCACCAGGCGAGGGTCGGCACCAAGAAGATCCTGCCACAGCCGGTCCAGTCCAGCAACAGCATGCTCCAGGACGGCAGGAGGAGTTGGAGAAGCAACAGTCGGCGGAACGGAGGAAGAAGGCGGCGACGGCAAGACCACAACGTCCTGAGGTGGAGCCTACTGCGCCCCAGCGGCTGTGGTCGCGGCAGTGGGCAAAGGCACCACAGGAGTCACTTGGGCCATGGGGGTTGAGCTCGCCCCCGCCAGCTCGACCAGGCCTCGCGAGGCCGACCGGGCAGGAGAAGCCCACGCACCGCGGTCACCCTCCTCCACAGGCGGAGGCGCTGCCGCGGATGGAGCCTCAGGAGCCCCCTTCAGCTTCTTCGCCACGGCCTCCAGCCTATTCAAGAGATGTGAACGTCAAGCCTCTGCAGCGGAACAAGAAATAGAGACAAGGGGAGAGCACTTACAGGTCATCGCCGGTGAGCTCGGGAAGCCTCCGGCCAAACTTGAAGCCTGACAGCCGGCTGGAAGGGTCAACCTCGGAAGCAGAAGGCGCGTCTGCAGACTGCCTCGGGGCAGGGGCAGGCCCGCGGGAGATCAGCCCGGTCCTGTCCTTCTTCGGGATCGGGGGCAAGCTCCCGCCGACCTGCTCGTCTCCATCCTCGTCATCATCGCTCGAAGAAAGGCGGAGACTGCGGGGCCTGTGCCGGGGGAGGGGAGCCCTCGACTCTCCATCGGTCGTCTCAGAGTCGGGCCCCTTTCCCCGCTCCTCTTCGTCCTCCTCCTTGCTGGAGTCGCCGGAGGGCACGTCCACGGTCCCTCGGAAGCCGCCACGGGCACGAGCCCGACCCCGTTAAAAACGAGCATGGACTTCACCACCTGCTCCCAGTCGTCACGAAGGAACAAGGGCTTGGGAGCGCCCTCCAACCTTGCCACCTCGCCCCCGACCAGAGAATGGAGGACCGCGGCCAAATCTTCGTCGCTCAAGGCCGTGGGGCTCGGGTGAGGCCTCCACATCGGAGGTGAGTACCGCCGGAGTGGAGCCAGCTGGTGCTCCGGAACTCCCTCAGCAGCGACGCACCGGTCAACTTCGCCGCCGCCGTGCTGGCCGGCCTCAGGTCCGCGTCCATCTTCTCCAACACCAGTTTTGCGCGGGGGTCCGTGAGCTCTGCTCAGCCCAGGTCGTCGGAGCTCGCGGGCGGCTCCGCGGGCAAGATCAGCCTAGGATGGACGCGCCCGGCATCTACCAAGACCCACTTGCTCTGGAAGCCCTCAATCCTCTTCCTGGGATTTGAGATGGCAATGGTGCCGCCGTACACGACAAAGCCTGCGCACGCAGAAGGAGAACCGCGAGTGACCCGGAGGGAGAAGTAGTGGCGCAGCAAGGCCACTGAAGGTTGCACCCCTATGTGGGCCTCACAGTAGTAAGCAAAGATCGTCAGAAGAAGAATGGAGTTGGGGTGGAGATGCAGAGCCTGCAAGTTGTAATGGCGGAGGACACAGAAGAAGAACTCGGAGAAGGGAGGCACCAGGCCCGCAGCAATGGAGCTTACAAAGAGAGGATAAAAGGTGCTCCCTTGGCCCTCAGGGGTGGCGGAGCCGGCCTTGAACACCTTCGTCCCGTTGATGCCCTGCGCCGCCGCCATCTGGCGCAGCCGGGCAAGGCTAGCCTTGGACACATTCGGCAAGTCCAGGGCAGGAGAGTACCAAGCTTCGGCCGGAGGCTGGCGAGGCGCCATGGCTTCCTAGGTCACGCTGCCAGAGTAGATCTGCAAGTTTGGAGGAAGAAAGGGGAGGCGCAAGAAAGGGGATCTGAGCAGCAACCGGAGAAAGCAAAAGGCAAAGTCTGGGCAGATGCCGCTCCTTTATCGACCTGCGCGGTTGCTGAGGCACTGGTGTCTAATCAACCACCACGCGGTGCCCAAGGCCGCAGGCTGTTAGGGCCCGCGGCGCTTCGCCCTTGCCCTTTCACCTCTCGGCACGGCCAAGTCTGGGCACGCCTTGGGCCCGGGGGCTACTGTCGGCGTTCTGGGAACGGGGGTCCCCAGACTTGCCTGCCCGCGGCCTGCGGCGTGGCTCAAAGGAGGCCCAGCATGGCCCATCTTCATCAACACAAGACTCAAGACCCTCGCGAGGGGCCAAGCCTCGCGAGGCGGATGACATGGAGCTTCCTCAGGCACGGCCTCGTCAGGCTGGCTCGCGAGGAGGCGGAGAGATCAAGGCGGGGTACCTCGCGAGGTGCCCGTGACGCAAGCCATGACGACTCAGGGCGGCAGACGGGTGCCAGCGCGCGCAGCGTCCTTCTTTCCTCTTTGGTGCAAAGGGGGCAAGCGCAACCGCGGAGTACCGAGGCATCAGGCAAAGGTTGCCATTTCGGTGCAACGAGACCAGGACCAGGAGGACTACGAGATGGAGGTCACCATGGAGCCCAGGACGGCGTCATCACCAGAGCTTTGCGCAGGCGAAGACCGCTTTTTTCAGGATAGTTGATACTTGCTGTCCCCCTTCAAATTAGCCTGCCATTGTTGGCACCCTTCCCGCTCAATATTTGGGAAGAGGACCAGGGCCTCTATAAATAGGACCAGCCACCCACATAGCGGGGGGGTTGGGTTCTGTTCGGGGTTGGGTTCTGTTTGGGGGTTGGGTTCTGTTCGGTCGGTTCGGTTCTGTTCAGTTCGGTCGGTTCGGTTCGTTCGATCGGTAGGAAGCAGAGTAAGAGAGAGAGAGAAAGGTGGCTGAACTCCTCCTAGCAGTTCATCACCCTAGCCAAGAACAGACCCTCGCAAGGCTGTTCTTCCTTGTACTGTTCATCATCATCAGCCCCAAAAGGCAATCCACCAACCACACACTGGAGTAGGGTATTACACCACAACGGTGGCCCGAACCAGTATAAATCTTGTGTCTCTTGTGCAGTTCTTTCTGTAGTCTAGATCTTTGCGAGACGGAGAGGTTGAAGGCGTAATCTCCGCGCGCACCCCAGTGTTCGAACCTTAAGGGTCTGCTGGAACCCGAAATCCGACAGGTGGGACCAATCGTTCATTTCGGTGAGACCGAAACATTACGAAAAGGAAACAGAGAGTTTGCATTGCGAACTCGGTGGGACCAATTGCTCATATCGGTTAGACCGAAACGTTATGAGGGGAAACAGAGAGTTTGCAATCCCATCTCGGTGAGACCAAGATCCCTATCGGTGAGACCAAACTGATTAGGGTATCTAGCTGTGGCTATGTCAAATGAACTCGGTGGCACCAGAAACATCAAATCGGTGGGGCCTAGTTTGACTTTTGGTTTGGGACATGTGTGGATATGAGAAAGTGGTTGAGGTCTTTTGAAGCATATCACTAAGCATTTTGAGCAAGCAAGCCATTAAGCAACACCTCATCCCCTTTTAATAGTATTGGCTTTTCCTATGGACTCAATGTGATCTTGGATCACTAAAATGAAAATGTAGAGTCTTGAGTTTGAGCCAATATGTGTCCGTAGCATTTTGAGGGGTCCACATCTCTAGTTCATGCCATGCCAATCATTGAACTTTATCAAAAGATTATCTTGAATGGATATTAGTTCAATGAGCTATATGTTGTTAATAATTTCCAAAACCACCCACGGATTGGTTGCACTTTTACCTATAAAAGGTTGTCTCAAAGAAAAAACCTATAAAAAGATGAGAGGGGAAAGATGCAAACAATCTTAGCTGCCTAATCATGCAAACTAATGGTCCAGAGTCTCTCCATGGTTAACGCTAACAAGCCACCAATCCATCGACAGTTAATCCTGCCCGCCCTTCGTGAAAAAAACTGCCGTGCACATCCCACAGGACGACCTTTGCTCGCTTCTCCCTTGTGTGTCGCTCCAATCGCCCTCTCCTCCTGCGCGTTGTTGTAAGAGCATCTCCAGCCGTTCGGCCCCCCAGGGGCTTGAAATAGCGCCTCCTGGGGGCCAACCGGCAGAAAAATCAGCGTGGGAGGGATCGGGTTCCCAGTCGACCCCCCAAGCCCCCCCACAGCCGCCGATTTCGGCCCACTTTCAGCACAAATTGGCCCAATTTCGGCCCATATTCTGTGTGCTTCGGCACAAATTCAACACTAACTAATTTTTATCACATAATTCATCACAGAAATCAATACAAATCTAATAGTTCAATAAATCAAACTCATAATTTGAACACAAATAAAAACTCATATTTCATCACACGTCGAGCTAGGTGTTGCCCTTGAGCCCATAGGTGCTCCACCAGATCGTGCTGCAGTTCTTGATGCACCTGTGGGTCTCGGATCTCCTGATGCATACTCAAAAAGGCAGCCCAGGTTACCGGTAACTGGTGATCAACTTGGGTAAGAGGACACTGCCTGTAATATGGTTCAGTGTCAAACACTGGCTCTTTCTGCTCGCTCTCAGTGATCATGTTGTGCAAGATGACACAAGAAGTCATGACTTCCCACATTTGATCTTTCGACCAGGTCAGAGCGGTGTATCGGACAACAGCAAATCGATATTGGAGCACACCAAATGCCCACTCAACATCCATCCCGCAAGCCTCCTGGTACTTGGCAAAGTAGGAGTTCTTGCCTCCTAACACAAGGATTGAGATACTCTTCACAAATGTGGACCATCTCGGATAGATGCCATCTGCTAGGTTGTATCCCTTGTTGTAGTGGTGCCCATTGACCTCGGAGTTCACCGGAGGAGCATGACCTTCAACAAGCTTGGCAAAGACATTCGAACATGTTAGTGCATATAGTTCCCCTTAGTGATTTTGGTGTATTAAAGACTTATAGGTTAAGGGACTAATGTGTTTGTGAGTGTACACAGGTTCTATAAGTCTATGAGGAGTTTGATATTTACAAATAAGTCGACCCCTAAAAATGAATGTCTTCAGTAGAATGCTTTGGTTTTCTTGAAGACTTTGAAAATGAGGAAATTGGTGTGACCCTGAAGACTTTGATATTGATGCGAGGATTATGAAGCGTGAAGACTTATGTTTTCATAGTTTCATTTTCTATTTCTTGAGTCATAGGAAACACCATACTTTTAAAGGGGGTAGAGGTAAAACTAAGGAAAGATTCCAAGTGATGCTCATATCAAAATCCTACACCTACCCAATCATTTCGAGTGAAGCCATTGGAAATCTCATACAGTTCAGTCAATTTCTTCAGTGATGGAGACGAAGATCTTCTGGTCTCTGAGGAATTTGTCTTGACTGAGGAGTTAGGAATTTGGCAGTGCGGATTGCCTACAAGTGAGGAACATGACAGCCCTAAGGAATTTGAGAGCTCAAATTTCCGACCGTTGCTGTGCTACGCGCTAGCTGTCCCAAAATATCCTATCCACCTAACGGTCATATCATTGAAGGGCATTTATGTTCATGTCGGGATGCTCCTAGGCTATAAATAGTCGCCCCCTAACCACTAGCTAGTTGGCTGCTCCAAGAGAAACGGACACTTGTCATTGAGAGCATCCATCCTCCGAGGACTTTGAGCGAAAATCATCAAGTGAGGAAAAATCCAAACCCAAACACCTACTCCCTCCGTTTCAAAATAGATGACTCAATTTTGTACTAACTTCATATAAAGTTGAGTCATCTATTTCGGAACGGAGGGAGTACAACCCAAAGTGATTGAGCATCACTTAAGAGATTGTTCCTGTGTGGAACCGACGCTTGTCATGGCCTAGAGCATCCAAGAGGAATTGTGGATCGCCGAGTGACCGAGTTTGTGAAGGTTTGGATTGTAAGTGCATCTAGTGCCCCTTAGTGATTTTGGTGTATTGAAGACTTATAGGTTAAGGGACTGATGCGTTTGTGAGTGTACACAGGTCTATAAGTATATGAGGAGTTTGATATTTACAGAGAAAGTCGACCCCTAAAAATGAAGTTCTTCGACTGAAGACTTTGTATTTCTGAAGACTTTCTGAAGACTTTGAAAGTGAAGAAATTGGTGTAATCCTGAAGACTTGGTATTCATTCGAGGAACATGAAGCGTGAAGACTTTTGTTTTCGTAGTTTTGTTTTCTCTTTCTTGAGTCATAGGAAACACTGTACTATTAAAAGGGGTTGAGGAAATATTAAGGAAAAATTTCCATGTGATGCTCAACTCAAATCCTACACCTACCAATCCCTTTGAGTGAAGCCATTGGAAATCTCATACAGTTCAGTCAATTTCTTCAGTGACAGAGACGAAGTTCTTCTGTCTCCAAGGAATTTGTTCTGACTGAGGAGTTAGGAATTCGCCAGTGCGAATTTCCTACACTGTGAGGAACATGATAGCCCTGAGGAATTTGATACTCAAAATTCCGACCGTTGTTGTGCTATGCGCCAGCTGTCCCAAAATATCTACCCACCTAACGGTCATATCATTGAAGGGCATTTATGTCTTATCATGTCGGGCTGCTCCCTAGGCTATAAATAGCCGCCCCCTACAACCACTAGCTGGTTGGCTGCTCCGAGAGAAACTGACACTTGTCATTTGAGAGCATCAAGTGAGGAAAACCCAAACCCAGACACCCACAAACCCAAAGTGATTCAACATCACTGAAGAGATTGATCCTGCATGGATCCAACGCTTGTTACCTTTGAAGACCGTGCATCTTCCAGACGGTTAGGCGTCATGGTCTAGAGCATCCAAGAGGAAATTGTGGATCGCCTAGTGACCGAGTCTGTGAAGGTTTGGAAGTCGCCTGAAGACTTACCACGAGTAATTGGGCGAGGTCTGTGTGACCTTAGCTCAAGGGGAATACGGTGAGGACTGAGTGTCCTGAGCTGCGTGTTCAGGACTGGGTGTCTGGGACTGTGTGTCCTCAGGTTTAAATACCTAGTCGCCCTAACCAGACTTACAACTATCACAGAAGTTGGAACTGGTCTACCAAATCATTGTCTTCACCGAGCTATCTGGTTCCATTTTCTCAACCCTTCCATTTCCTCATTTCTGAGTTGTGTGCTTGTTCATATCTGTTTGAAGACTTTGACTGAAGACTTTCTCTATTTCCTCAGCTCAATTTCTTCAGTCTGTTTGTCTTCATTCTGTTTATCCCCTGTTTACGCTTTCTGTACTCTGTGCTTGTTTTCATTTCATCATGAAGACCATGCTCATGCTCATGTTCTGTTATGTTCACTTCTGAGTACTTATTCCTCTGCAAGTAGTTCTTCACTCAGGAATTTCCTCACCCTGAGATTCCTCAGTGAAGAATTCATAAAAATCGCCTATTCACCCCCTCTAGTCGATATAACGCCCTTTAAATTGTTATCAGAGCAAGGTACTCCCTTGTTCTGTGTGATTTTGGTTTAACCTCCTGGAGTTTTAGTTATGTCGACCGCAGGAATGATCAAGGTTTCTGTTGGGTGTCCTACCTTCGATGGGATGGACCACCCTACTAGAAGAATAAGATGCGCATGCATCTTGAGGCAATTGATAATCATCTCTAGTACGTTGTGGAGAATGGTGTTCCCTCTGTCACTCCCACCATCAACGCTGCTAATGTGAAGAGATTCAAGCAACTCGACTCTCACGCGAAGAATACCATATGTGGCCATCTGAGCAAAGGGCAGTATGGCAGAGTGAGTGCTTTGGAGACAGCTAAGCTTATCTGGGACATGTTGTCCAAGGTCAATGAGGGAGTCTCAACACAGCGTGACTCTCGAGTTGATGTTCTTCGAAATCTCTTCAACCGCTTCAAAAGACTCAACAATGAAAATGTTCAACAAACCTTTGACCGCCTCACTGACATCTCAAATGAGCTTCAAGCACTTTGTGCCACTGATATCACCGACCATGAGGTGGTGAAGAAATTGCTGAGATCGGTTGATTCCTCATTTGATACCTTGGCAATGATGATACAAGAACGTGGAGACTATAAGTCACTTGATCCCGCTGATATCCTCGAGAGACTAAACACTCATGAGTTCCATCTTGCTGAGAAGAGAGATCTCTATGGACCAAGCTATGGTAGATCACGGGCTCTGAAGGCCAAGGCAGTGTCTAAATCTGAAGGTGAAGATTCTGACAGCAGCCTTGGTGACCCTGAAGAACTGAGCCAGGAGCTCGTGAGGAATTTCCAAAAGTTCTCAAGACGTGGTCGCTTTGGTAAATCCTCAAGAGGTGGTGAATTGAGAACAGATTCCTCATCCCATGATTACAAGAAGAGACTCTGCCACAAATGCAAGAAGCCTGGACACTACATTCAATATTGTCCTCAGTGGGAAAAGGGATCAAAGAAGAAGAAGTACAAGGATTACAGTTCTGATGATTCAAAGAAGAAGAAGAAATCTTCAAAGTCCTCGTCATCAAAACCTTAAAGGTCCTCATCTCACAAGAAGAGCAGCTCCAAGAAGGCTCGTGCGTTCATTGGCAAGGAAATGGACTCTGAGGCTGAATCTGAGGAAAATGAGGAAGAGGAGGACTCTGAGGAGTCAAACTCTGGTGTGGCGAGCCTAGCCCTCGCTACCGCGTTTGTCAGCAAGTCCATCTTAAACTTTGAAGAAAAGGACCTCCACAACACTACTGATGATGGCGATGAGGAATATGCTCCCACCTATTGCTTCATGGCAAAAGACTCAAAGGATGATCAACCCAAAGCCACTTAGTGGGTCCTCGATAGTGAATGTACAAATCACATGACTGCTGATAGGAGCTTATTGATGGACACTGCTTTATCTCCATCACATCTGAAGCATATCACCTACGCTAACAAAGGCAAAAGCAAGGTATTGGGTCTAGGTAAGGTTGCAATCTCAAAGGATTGACATATGGACAAAGTCATGCTTGTTGAGTCCTTAGGGTTCAACCTCATGTCTGTCTCAATGCTTTGTGATCTTGATATGGTTGTTGTCTTTGGCAAGTATCGTTGTGTTGTGATCATGGAAGCTGACAGTTCCAAAGTCTTCGAAGGCTTTAGGAGAGGAGATTTGTATATTGTTGATTTCTCTACAGGACCACAACTTGCTACATGTCTACTTGCAAAAGCTTCAGAAGGCTAGCTATGGCATTGTCGACTTGGTCATGCTGGCATGAGGAATTTCCACATGCTCGCGAAGAAGAAGCATGTCATTGGCATAGAAAATGTCAAATTCCTCAAGGATCACTTGTGCGGAGCATGTGAAGCTGGAAAGGTGACCAAGGTCAAGCATCCAGCGAAGACTATCATGACTACTTCTCGACCATTTGAATTACTTCACATGGATCTCTTTGGCCCTACTCACTATTTCACATTTACTAATGCTGCATCCTTATATGGCTTTGTTATTGTTGATGATTATTCTCGATATACATGGGTCCATATCATCACTTACAAAACTGAAGTGCAGGAAGTTTTCAAACGATTTTCATCGAGGGCTTCAACCAACTTTGGTGTGAAGATCAAGCACACCATAAGTGATAATGGAACTGAGTTCAAGAACACTGGTCTTGATGACTATCTTGATGAACTTGGTATTACTCATGAGTTATCTACTCCTTATACTCCTCAGCAAAATGGCATCGTGGAGCGCAAGAACAGGACTCTTGTGGAGATGGCCCGCACTATGCTTGATGAGTACAAGACGCCTCCTCGCTTTTGGCCTGAGGCAATTGATACTTCATGCCACATCATCAACAGGGTATATCTTCACAAATTCTTCAAGAAGACCGCATATGAACTCCTTACTGAAAAGAAACCCAATGTGAGTTATTTCAAAGTCTTCGGTGCTAAATGTTGGATTAGAGACCCTCATCACAGTTCTAAATTTGCACCGAAAGCACATGAAGGTTTTATGCTCGGTTATGGTAAGGACTCGCACACCTACAGAGTCTTCAACACCTGTCATCACAAGGTTGTTGAAACTGTAGATGTGCGGTTTGATGAAACTAATGGCTCGCAAC